>NW_009647572.1:5743566-5777718 GCF_000708025.1 Charadrius vociferus | reverse complement strand
GTGCGGCTTGCGGGTGGCAGCGAGGCTGCAGGGGGCGTCTGAGGCCGTGAAGGGCGGAGGGAAAGGGAGGGCATGCCGGGCGGCCGGGCAAGGGGGCAGCGCGTCCGGGTTTCTACGTGCCGGGGAGTGAAATCGGGGGGTGAGGCCGCGTTGGTCGCCGGCAGTTGGGAAACGAGCTGGTTTTTTGCTGTGTGAAGTGTTGTCGGTGCACAGAGACGTGTCCTCGGCCCCGGTTGCAGCCTGCAGCTGAAGGGAAAGGGCAGAAGGGTTGGGCTGCGCGGCTGCCATTTAAACACAGGTAGATGGAGGGTGGCCGGCTCGCTGCTTCAAAACAGATTTTCTTCCATGCGCAAAAACGGGTTTTGTGGTCGCTTTTTTGTCAGCTGTGTCTTCCAATTTAGAGACTTGTACTGTAAGTTTATATGGTTCTATTTATAATCCAAAACTTGGGTTTTTTTCATTTTTTATTTGCTGAACTTCAAATAAAGAAAAATAGGATAGCATTCCTATCCACCAAACAGAGATTATATTATAATATTTCTAAAATGTGATTGTGTGTGAAACCTCACTGGTTGGCCCTAACTCTACTGCAGTATTTGAGGGAGGGAAGAGACTTTGGCGGAACATGCTGAAAAGTTACATCAGACATAACAATGATTACACTATGTGGATTCGTTTGCATACAAAATGTGTTTACACTGACTTCCAGAAAGGTAAACTTCCATAACAGTTCTACATAAAAATAAAGGAAATGGGGTTTAGTGACCCGTTTGTGTGTGTTGAAAGAGGAAATGCTAGTAATGTCTATTTCTAGCAAATAGTAGCTGTCAGTTGTGATACCTGTGGGCGCTGGTTGAGCCCGATGTTTTGCACTGCTATGCAGCATGAGCCTCCTGGGGAATATCCCTTGGGCATGGGGGAGTCACATTTCTGAAAAGTTCTAGCCAGAGTCACATTTCTGAAAAGTTCTAGCCAGTTCTTTTGGCGTCCTATTTAAGAAGAGCAGAAAAGAGGCAAAAGTCAGCACACACTGAATGTGCACAGGACAACGCAAGAGTGTCTCAGGGACACCAGTTGTTTTTCCTTCAGGATGAAATGTTAGAGCATAGGACGGCCTTCCAGGTAAGGAGGCGGAGGAGTTGTAATTAAATACAGAAGGCATAACTGTGCCCCTGGGTACACGAGACTCAATGTTAGAACAAGGGAGCGGTGCTGGAGAAGCTGCAACACCTAATAGCAGCAAAGCAAACTTGTACGGTGGGAGTATTTTAGATGCAAGATGCCAATACCACTTTAGTGATGTCAGCCATGTCCTAACAATTTCCTGTGTGCTGACCCTCTTAATACATAAATTAGTCTTAGAGTAGACCTAGCTGAAATGGTCGCCTTCGTGCTGATAGCCCTGTCTCACAGCAGTGCAGTCTGAGGCTGACCATGAGGATTAGGTTTCATACCGAGCTCCATGCAGGTGTGACAGAGAATCTCAACAACGTGCCAAACTGTGCGTGGACAGTCCAGGTGTACTGTAGCGGGCAGGAGCAACAGCAGTAGTACCTCATGGTGGAATTGGAAGAATGAAGAGAAGTGTCATAGCCCTTTTATGTTTGAAGATGGTCTTGCCAGGACTTGTGGCGTTAAAGCCCTGGAGCAAGAGAGGAGAGAATGTAGCAGCTGAGGGGAGAAAAGCAACTGTTAAGGTACACAGAGGTGTTGCCAGACTCGGACAACCAAAATAAATTACAAAAGGTGACAAAAACAACCTGTGACTACTTTGGATATGTGACCACTTTGAATTTTACTTGGGCTTCTGCAAGGCGCCGTCTCCAGGTTACTGAGATTCCCTGGTTATCTGACCAGCAGTTCAGTGAGCTTGTGCCAGAGTGGTTGAGTGTCACTGCTTACTTTCGCCGTCTGTCTATGACAGAACAGACTCTTTGTCTCAATTGCTGACTTCTTGCCCACTATCCTGATTTATCCTATTGGCAGGAGCGCATGGCGCCAGTAGGCTGGCTCAAGACTACTGTCTAACAAAAATCTTTGGCTAAAACGAGAGTCACATGGTGTTGGCGATCTGTATAGCTATTGTCTGGCTTGTGCTGGAGCTACTGGTATCGGGGGTGTCACAGTCCCATAGGCACCAATGATACCAGTGGTAGGTGAGAGGTAGCAGTATCCTTTGGAGAAACACGTTTTATGAAGTGGCAAGGTGAGCTGGGAGCGGAGGGTGACAGCAAGGCAGGCATGGCGGTGGCTTCACTGCCACGCAGGAGCAGCCCCACAGCACTCGAGCAAGAAGAGCAAAGCAGGTCTGGTGGTGGTTATGAGCTTCAGCTAAGAGTACGGATCACCACTGATGATCCAAGTGACTGTAGTGACAAGGACATCTGAGGTTGTGCCAGAAAGTCAAGCCAGTGAGTCAGAGTCAGGATCTGGTTCAGTGACAATAACCAGGGTTAGCCAGCTGGCAGTCCGGTCATCGTCGGACAAGCCCACAGTGGTGGGGAGGATCCGAGATCAGCCCAGGTGGGTCAGGGTCTGGACTAGCCCGTACATGGCCAGGCACAGGTGTATCTGTAATGTAGCTCAGGCAAGGGCCGAAGGAGAGGGCTTCAGTGTAAGCGCAGCTCCTGGGCGAAAGTAAGCGGCCCTCGCTTCTTGCAGCTCTTTCTCGCACGGCAGTCTGATGGGCTGCACCACGGCAAGGCTGCCTTTGAGCACAGGCAGCTTAACGCTGACAAAAGCCCAAAGAAAAAGTAATGAGGACCTTCAACCCAGCTGAGGGACATATGTATGTGACTGAGTCAGTATATGTGGCTTTGTAAGTATTTGTATGCCAGAGTTTATTTTAAAGACATGTAAACCATCATCACGTTATGAACAATTGCAGGAATAGCCAAACCAATTGTGTTTACACCATCCAATGCTGTAAAGAAGTCAGAAATGAGGGAATCGCATGGATCCTTGATTCATACGGGTATGTTTTCCTCCTCTTTTGACACAAAGCTTCTGATACCTTTGCAGACAAAATCCTTTTGATTTTCTTTTTGCTTTCTGGCATTCCTTTGAATACAACTCTCTTCAGACACAGAAGAGAATCCCAAGTTCGTGCTGGTAGCTTTGTATTGTATGGTCAACTTTCTCAGAATCGTAAAAGATCTCAGAACTGAGATAAGTGTCCAAAGCTGGAAGACAGGCAATGCTACGGCAGTCCCTGGACAAATACCCCAAAATGCCTGTGTTTCTAGTGGCCTACCAGGACTGATGGACCTTCAGCGCGTGAACCTGTTAGCAGTGCCATGGTCCTCACTGTAGAGCACTTGAGGCTCCAAATGCTGCCAGCATCGATGTGTAGCCTCACTGCCCAAAATAAACCTGCCCGTAACAAATTACAGCCACAGCTCTCCTCCATTCTGGCTGCAGCTGCTCCAGTGGTATGCTTGGCTGAGACTTACTTGACTCTGTAGGAAAAGGCAACTAATTTATTTCCTTCGCATAGGTAGGGCACCTCGTCTTGTACCTGGGGAGAAAGATTAGACTTGGAAGGGAAAGCTCATGTCAGGTCTTCACTGGGAAGGTGCTCAGATGGACACACGTAGTTCCAGGCATACATGCAAGATCATAGAATCATAGAATGGTTTAGGTTGGAAGGGACCTTGAAGATCATTGAGTTCCAACCCCCTGTCATGGGCAGGGACACCTCCCACTAGACCAGGTTGCTCAAAGCCCCATCCAGCCTGGCCTTGAACACCTCCAGGGATGGGGCTTCCACAACTTCTCTGGGCAACCTGTTCCAGTGCCTCACCACCCTCAGAGTGAAAAATTTCTTCCTAATATCTAATCTAAATCACCCCTGTTCCAGTTTGAAGCTGTCCCCCTCATCCTATCACTACATGCCCTTGTAAAAAGTCCCTCCCCAAGATGTATCTAATCAGTTCTTACAGAGTGATTAATAACATTTCTGAGATAGCAATTGCAAATGACGAGAATTTTTAATGGACAACAGTAAGGTACAAACTTCAAATAAAAAGATAGACAGGGAAAGCCAAGAGGTGCAGCTTTTTTCACTTCGAATGCTGGAACACGTATTGGAGGGCTAAACAGTTCCCACTATTAACATTTCAGGGTTATTACATTGCAGCTAAAGTTGTTCAGCATCCAGGTTGGAGGTCCTTTCAGTTTTCTTACATCATTTACCTCCTGTCGTCTTATTTACGTTTTGGAAGCCTGACCGGTTGTGATCCAAGTACATCCAAGACCCCCAAGTCCAGAATAAAATTAAATGTGACGGTGGGCTCACCATCACAGTCCCTATTATTAGAGTCTGAAGGAGTTTTGGCCTTAGCTGAAGGAGTAACTTTAGACACCAAGGGAAGCTCCTGATGTCTACAGCGGGCTGAAGTCCAGAGCTGTAAGGGGATGCAAAAGCAGCCCATGCTCTTTACCCTAATTTCAGCAGCCCCATGTGTATGGATGTGCAGAGGACATTTTGAAGGGAAAAGAACGCAATCGGGAAAGAAGTTCAATTATTTATGGTGAGTGGATGGATTTAGCAAGCCTGCCTGCTGAGACAGAGGCATGACCGTGCGAATCAGCTAAGCAGTTAATGATCACAGATACCATCCCCTCACAGCCCTGGTGGTGTTTATATTATCTATACAGTGCTAGAGGCATATATTGCACTCTGCACATAAAAAGAAAGATGGCTCGTGCTCCTTAAAATGTACAATCCTCTTTAACAATTTCTGCAGTACAATATATGTGGACTTTATCAATCACTCTGTATTTTATGCAGCTGAGCACACCCTCGGTTACACACGGCCCTGACCGTCCACAGCAGGGGGGCTCAGCTGCTTTCATACTCCAGATATTTTTGGCTGATTTTATCCATATGATATTGATCCTTACCTCATTTTTTGAGGCAGATCCTTCACTCCATATTTATGACTTTTTCATGCCAAACTTTCTTGGAGCTCAGTAAGAATTTTTCCTGGTAAGTCATGAAGAAACAATGCATACTTAAGCTCTCTGGTACATATGCCATTATTAATTTCATGTCTAAATTTGGCCGCCTGAACTTCCACTGTCACTGTCAATAGCAACTGACCACAAACATCCCTAACAATAACAGCATTACAGAGCAACTGTGCCCCCCTGGAAAAAGAAAGATAAGACTCTTTGTCAAACGTAAAGCCCTTGCAAACATTTTGCAATGGCTAATAAGATTTTGCTAGAATAAGGGTGAATAATTTTTATTTTTTTTTAAATAACTGCATGGGACTCTAGATTTGCTTTAGTTTATTGTTTCTTGTGGGTCTTTAGTGAACAAACAACTTTGAGTAATGAACATCGGTGCTGTTGTAAATCTGTGTTGTAAAAGCAAGTATTTCGTGTCTCTTCAGGCCTTGTATGCTGTCAGTTCGTGTCTTGCTTCACTTGGTTCTCTGCCTGTTTTGCAAAATTTTGAGTTTCCTAATACCAACCACTAAGTTCATTACTGAGGAAAATAAACTATTTTCTGCTATTCTGAAATGAAGGTTTTGGGTTTGGGTGTTTGTTTGTTTTGTTTTGTTTTGTTTTTTTCTCAGATCCAGGTTCAAATTTAAACCTAATATTCTTCATGACTTTCATCCCCTCAAATTAATTTCAAAATACCGGGTTTGGATAGAGTTAGAGAACTGCAACACAGCCTTTCCCCTAACATGTGATACCATAATCAGGAGTACACATCTTGTTCCCCTTAGCAAACATGTTTGTATTGCATTATAACTCTGTTGACCCAACTGGTTAGCCAATATTCAGTGTCATTTGTAGGGGAAACAGATATTTCTCTGTTTCTCCCCCATTATTTTCAGGCAATGTATATAGAAGCTTGTTCCACTGGAAAGTAGTAAGGATTGAATAGCGGGAGACAATACTTCAAATCTATTTCTGCCAATGCTTTAGCCAAAATGCTTCCAGGCTCACACAGCTGTTTGCCAGGCTGTGCTCTGCCGCCTCATTTGGCGATACACAGCTGCAATCGATAGTGCCTGTTTGTATTTGCTGGGACACCTTTAACTGTGTGTCCCAAGCACTTGAGGCTTGCACCTGGGGCTGGCCCATGGGCAATGATTTTCCATTACTGCAACAGTCGTGAAGTGGGAGGACGCTAACTTGGCCAAACTTGCCATCACCTGTATGCGCTGCTGCACACGCCGTGTGCGCCGGCGACAACTGGAAGCAGGTTCACAGTCTTTCTGTTCCTCCTGAATAGCACCTTGCCATGCGTTTGCCCATCGCTGAGGAGGGTGGGCCTCCCTCACCTCGGGCAGCACGAGCGTTTCACTCCGTTCGCTGGGCTGTACAGTAAGACAGCGGCAGCTCGGATGCTCAGCGCTGTAGCCGCCTTTGGTTGGTTTCCTCTTGAGCAATTCTGCTCCCAGGAAGTGGCTTTTGCTGTCCTTCCCCTTGATGCAGAGGGACAATGACAAGGCAGTGGCACCTTCCAATAATTCTTTGCCAAAATACACATCATTTTGCAAGACGTCCCTTTTGATTGGTCGCATTTGTATTCAGTAACAAAAATGCAAATAAAACGACATAGCACAAAAGAGCAGAACAGGTCTTTTTCTACCTGCCAGTCCAAATGTTTGCTCTTCTAGGTATGTTCATCACATAACCTCTTAAATTAACTCATTTAGCTGCAGTTTAATTCCAGTCAAGTTTCTTATTCTGCCATCTACATATGGAAGGCTGTTTCCAAAGATCAGTCTTCTGTTTATCAGAAAAGTTTATTTGTGCCCAGTGTTTATCAGTTTGTCCTGTTGATAAACCTGACCTTCACCTCTTCTGAGGTGTTTACGCTGCTGGGAGCAGCTGGTTCCTTTCTCAACCTTTGTTTTTGAGGATGCCATGCAAATTCGCTAGGGCAATATTCTTCCTATGTAGCTTAAAGTATTTAAATAAAGCATCTAATTTAGGAGCCAAGTCAGAACTTAGGTAGGCTGAAAGATTGGAGATCTCTTTCCATTGGGTACAGGAGTCCCTGGTGACTGTGCTCCTAATTTATGTGTCTTTGTGAAGTACCTGAATTTGCGCAGCATAAATCTGGGCTTTAATGCTGTTGGTTTTTGTCTCCTAATCAATCTTGAAGTCTTTCTTTGCACTGCTTCCTATGGCAGTTCATCTTTCTTGAACATAGATGACCAGTATTCCAGATGAAGTCTCATCACTGTCATCGATAGCTTTCCTGCTTCTTTGTCAATTGGAAACACCCTGTCTGAAATAGTTTGCCATCATGTCTACTGAATTCTGTGCTATATTTCCTTCCTCCCAATGATTTACAGTTCATTACATCCCTAGTTTAGGCCTGAAATTTATGTTAGGCCTGAAGTCCATGATCTTTCGCTGTGGATTATTAAATTTTACCTTATTTCTGTTAGCTTAGATCTCACAGTCAATTCTTGCCAGGCAATATTTAAAACTTCCTTTATAAAGACATCACCTCCCACTTTATATGGCAATTTTAAATTTCATTAACACCCACTTGCTGCTGGTGTCCTGGTCATTAGTGGAGGCATTAGGCTACTTGCTCCCAAGAACAGGAAATTCCTGTCGGAAGTCTGCATTTTGTGTTGAATAGTCACCCATTTGTTGCTTATACATTTGCCACGCTGCCCAAATAGTGAACGTCAAAAGGTGTCATTTCTTAAAGATAAATTTGTTCTTGAAATGGAGGGAAATGTAACCATAAAGCTGTTATCAGCTATCATGTAATTGCAGCCCTATTTCCATTCTGTCAGTGGAAACTGCTGCTTATTTGAAAGATGATTATTTGATTGCTGCTTGATTGCTGCTTATTTGAAAGGTGATTTCTCACTAAAAGTCGCACTGGAGCTGCTGGGACCTGCCAAAGCTCAGGCTCCCCAGGATGAACAACATGCAGACTTCATATTTCTCTTTGCACTGAAAACTGGAAATATGAAGAGTGGTTAATTGTTGTTTCAGCTGCTGGCTTACAGAGAGCTGGTTGAGCAAGAGGAGTGGGAGAGGTTATTTCCAAAGAAGGGAGAGTTGGTATTTTTCTGTGCTATCAAGAGAGCTGATATGGCTTTTATTCTACCTAAGTCAAAGCAAGGGAATACCATACTGTACACCTTTTGATACCTCAAGGTATTCCTGCCTTCCTTTTCCCCACAGGATGACTGTGCTCTCCCTTCCCGTCTCTCTCTATTCACCATCTCCAAGTCCTCCTTCACTCCACGGCTTCTGCATCATCTCTGAGTAAACTTCTTCCCCCTCAAGGGGTTGTACCCCTCATTTCCTTTTCTCTCACCACAGCCATCGTGATTCCCCTCCCTCTCATCCTTTTCCCCTTCTCTTCCACAGACTTAATCAAGCCCTTTGGACTTACACTGAGAAGAGCTGACATCTTCGCAATGCTGGAAGATCTTATCAACTTACTTTCTGAGAGGTGGGCAGTTCTAGCTGTTGTTGGAAATGCTGGAGGTGCTAACTAGAGGGTCCAACCACCGCTCTCAAGTTGATTGTCTTCAAAATCAGTCAGTTTCTGCCCAAGGACGTCTATGACATTCCTCTAATATTTTGGAAATGATTGAATGTAACGTCGTACGGTTACCCTATTACAGGCAAACATAAACAAGCAGACATAGGTATGAAGGTTTTTGTGGGCCCTGGCTTCAACTCCCAAAGGTGAGGACTCACACCTGGATGCAAAAACTGCTTTACCATTTCAGACACCGATGAATAAAATTAACAGAATCAAATTGCTAGTGCTAAGTAGTCACCATTTGCTCAATAATCAGCTTCACAGAGGTGCTTTTGCACCAAGGGGAGAAACGTACATGTCCGACAGGAATCACAGAGCCCTTCCTAGCAGAACAAGAATGGTCTTGGATGAAAATAGAGAAAAGAGGGTGTGAACAGAGCAGAAATAGGATGCAACCCATACAGAAAGCTCCTGTGCAATCTATGGAGTGCAGGGGATGTACAGGGCAATAATATTTAGATTTTCCAGTTGCCGTCAATGCTGGCCAAAAATAATGACTCATTCAAATATGCTTAAGAGCTGCACTTTGAAAATAAGAATCTGGGCAGACAGGTACTGGCATGGAAATGTACACAACAGTTTGTTTAAACAGTGTCTTTCACAACCAGCTACTCAGTGGCACGTGACAAGCCACAATACTTTTGCCACGTCAGTGGCCTACGCTGCCTGTCCCAGCTCTGTCACCTTTGTGTGGGCCCGTGCTCAGCAGCCCCGTCGCACTGACGTGCCCGGCTGCCACACAACTCTCATCTGCTCTCAAGCACATTTCAGCCCTCAGAACACGGCCAAAAAGACTCTTAGCCTTGTTGGACACCTGCTGTCCCCATCCTTTCATGCCTTCCCTATGGCATGCAAGCAATTTTTGCAGGTTGTTTAAGAAAAGCAGAATTTTGTCCCAAGAAGTGTTGTGTAAATACCCATCCCCAAGAAAACCTGTTGGAAAACACATATCTGCGAGCCGTTGGATATACATAATGGCATTTGGGGTGAGGTCTGTGGGTAAAACCACGCTGCCTTCCTGATATTTGAGTTTTCCTGGCAAAAGGACCTTAAGAAAGAAAAAGGAAGAAGAAACTATGTTAAAAAAAAAAAAAAAAAAAAAAAAGAAGGAGAGGGAAATATGTGGCCCTGCATCAGTTTCATGTTGAATGTCTGAATGTGTAAGACTCCCCACAGGAGATCTCCTGCCTACAGCAGCTCGCTTTCTCATATAAGAGAGAAAAATACTGAAAATACTCATCATTCACAGGGGAACGTGGATGTAGCAGCTCTCAAACAGACGACATGTCTGCAGACGCAGGGATTCCCCTCTGGCCTCTGCGCCATCACCTCTGATGGCTGTCCCTGCAGGCAGCAGCACAGGAGGGATTGCCCCCGCATCCCTGAGGGGGTTCAAAGTGCCCCATAAATGCACATCTAATGGGAGCTGTCACGAATATTGTAGCAGAGACTCAGTGGAAATATCCACAGATGTGGTGCCTCATGAGCTGGCTCGTTGAAGGTGATAATCACAACGTGTAGCGCAGGCAGCATTCCTCTGCCTTGAGGTCAGCATCCCAAACCAGTCTGACTGATGCCAGCACCTCGCCACACCTGCCAGTAACGTCATTAGAAGCCAAATCCTCATCTCCAAGCAGTCAGCACCTAAACCATGTTCGGTCCTTTACCGCCTTTTTGACAGTCTTGGCAGGGAGCAAGGGCAGCGGGGGGCAGCCCCAGCACTGGCCATCGGGCATCTCCGTGGGGATGGGCCAAGGTCAGGGTAGTACATCAGCCCGTGTGTGAGTGAGGGTCAGGATCAGGCGCCATGAGGGACCTCCTGACGTCTGGCAGCTCCATTCCACTGGACTCCCTGCTATTTCTAGGACAGAGTCAGCGTGCTCAGAATGGAAAACAGTATAAGCAAGGCTGTAATGCGAAAGATAAGCTATCCCAAGATATAATACAATACAACGTGGTGTTGTATTGTGTAAGATATGACTGCTGTGGTTATGAGAGCTCTGGTTTGATCAAGCGACAAGAAAGGGCAAGGTAATTCTTTTGGCTTGTTTTCCATTTGTGTGGGGTTTAGTGGTAGGGTTTTTTTGGTTTGGTTTGTTTTTTTTTTTTAGATTCCACTACCAAATCTAGAGAAAGCTCCCTTTTATCTGGTGATGTTAGCAAGAGCTAATGGCTGTTCCAACCTGTATAATACATCTGCATCTAAATTCAGGCGTTTCAGAAGGAATCTCATTTTTATAGGAGGGTCACAGTAAACCTCTGTGCTGCGACTTGGACAGGCAGCCCGCACCAGCCTGCAGCAGGGAGAGGGATGGAGCTCACAAGCCTTGGAGTGCCCTTTCCTCCTCGTGCAGGGCAAAGCCTATGGAGCAAAAAAAAAAAACCAACCCAGAGCAGACCCCTCTTGGATGCTGCTGCCCAGCACCTCCACACTTCTGTGTGATACCACAGCACTGTGTGCCTATTTTACCAGCATTAAGAAAATATCCTTAAATGACAGTTAAGACACTGTTTTGCTCTTCCTGCATCACACAATTTGTCTCTTCATAATTGTACCTAAGATTATTAGAATCTTTTTCCAGTCTATTTATATGTTATATAAATAGGGCTGGAGGACTGAGGCGTACCCTATACACTAACAACATACCACTAGTGCTGTGTGTACCATCCCTTCCATTTTTTATTTGAAAACATCTCAGGAGCAGTAGAATAAGATGCTGAAAATGTAAATCTGACTGCCTTTTGATGCAGTTGAGTAGCTAGAAATAAGGAAGAGAGACACATTTACATATTAGACTATTACAGACCCAGGTAGGATGAATACTCACTGTAGCTTGTAATAAAATTTTTGACACAGGTAGTAATAGGACATAATTACATTTGAGGTGTTTAAGAGAAGGCGCTTCTCATACAGACCAACCACAGGAACAATTAGGGGTGCAAAAGTCCATTTTCCTCATGTGCTCTCAGACACAGAATATATTAAACTATGAACAAACCCAGAGGTTGCGATCTTTTGTTCTGCAAATTAACTAACCTCATAATTACAGGGTTTTGTATAACTAAAGGATGCTTCTTTTGATCTGCACTTCTTTTAGATCAGGTTGCTTTACATCAAAATAATCACTGACCTGGTTTGCACAAGGGACATCTCTGAGCAGTCTTAGTGAGGTTTTCTTGCAGTAGAGCTCATTACACCTTGTGGGTTGTGGATCTTTAATTTTCAGAAAGAAAAATACTCAGAAGTCTCTACCACGATTGAAACGGTTTGTAGCTACAAAACCCATGTATTCCTTCTGGCAACATTAGCCTTCCTAACTCAAGAAAGCCCCATAAACCCTCATAACATCATTTGTTTCCAGTAGTTGAGACTAATTTCTCACTAATGAAAAGAGTGCGGTGCAGGACAGATTTACGTCCATAAACATGATTTACTTTGTTATCTCATTAAAACAAGCAATTAGCCAAAGCTTTACATATTACAGTCTTTTCTGTGAGGATGCATTGATGATGAAAGCAGATGTTTCTCCAGGACGGGAGGTCCTCTTTGTTCACAAAGGTGGCAAGTCAACTTACGTCCCCAAATTCAGCAAGAAATGGTATAAGGGGCCATGTTTTTTCTCACCGCCCAAATGCCCTTTCAAGAGAGCATGTAACCAGCAACCTTTGCCTCCTAACCTTTTGCGGGAACATGTGCCCGGGGTTTTCCCCAGCTGGGCTGAAAGCTGTGGACGTATTGGAGCATCTGTGCCAGCCGGAGCGCCACAGTGCTGGTGCTGGCGCTGCCATCACGGCCCTGCAGGTAGCACAGCCCAGAGCAGCACCGGGGCTTTGCCATCACCCTCAGCTTCTCTGCTTAGTGGCACACAAACGCTACGCCCATTGGGGAAGCTCGTTTCCCCCATGTGCTCTTTATTCTGGGCAATAAATAAATAAAAAAAATAACATTCTGGGAGCAAAAGCTTGTAACTGGAACTGAGACAGTTTTGCATTTGGCATGGATAATAAATCCTGGCTGTAACACAAGGGGCCATGCCAATAAATTTAGCAGCTGTATTGCCCTGAAGACTGGTCCGTATTTAGAAGGGTAAATAAGATTCTTTTTTTCCTCAGCGTTTGCTGACAAAGCTCATAACAGGTCTAATAATGGTTGTGTCCTGTGGGAAATATGTATGTTAATTTGCCTGTGTAAACACTCATTCCTCCTAAGGAAACACTCTGCCTGGCCTTATGTGTTCCTTCACATGTTTTATAAAAATGGTTAAATAAACAGCTTACTCCCAGTGCCTCTTCACACCATATCAGTCACAAGAGTCAAGATCCAGCAGCCCCCAAACATATTTCTGATCTTTATGATTTCTCTGCAGAATCTCTCCAGTTCGCTGCCACTCCAGAGTCAAATGCTTTCTGTTGCATGCCTTAAAGATCAAATGAATTTAGGCTACTTTAGACTCTTTCGGTCATGGTAGCCTGGGAAAATGATGCTCTTCGATGGTTTTATTTATTGACATCTCTATCCCTGATATTTGTAACTGAGGCATTAGAAAAATGACCTTCAAATCCTGGGAAAGGAGCACATAGTTCCTTCCACGTTTCACATCTTTCAGTGTCTACAGCCCTGAAGACTGCTGCTTTTAAACCAATTTTCTTGTTTTTTTTTTAAAAAAAATTTAAACATTGACCGAGATCATCATGTCACTGATTGTTGCTCAGCATGAAACATAATTTATGAATGGAGGGAGCGAAAGTGGTTTCCATTGCTGCCATCTTCTGGCGCAGTTAATGAACTCCACACAGCAATAACAAAGGCACATTAACTGTGAAGAGAAATTAAACAAACTAAAATAGCATATAAATCTTCCTGAACGCAGCTGTTAGATGCCAGAAAAGCATCTTAAAAGGTAATACACACCAGAAGGACCATTGCCAGCTGAAAATTGCAATGGTCCCTGGAACTGCCTTGCCTGTCATTGTAGTAGCGATGTAACACCCATGATGATATTAGAAAACATAAGAAAAAAATGTATTTCTCTGTGGTTTGTAAGGCATTTGATAAAGAGGCTCTGCAATCAATTTTATGGCTTTGCTGAAGTCATTTCCCCGCTGTTCGTACAGCTCTTTCAAAGAATGGGAAAAGGGGAAAGGAAGAACATTTTTGGGTTTTCGACAAGTAAGTGTGAAACAATGGAAATTACACAGGGAAGTTCAAGGAGAGGTGTAGGGTCAGAAGTTACTTTCATTTACTTTACGGAATTGGTCAGCTGACAATGTCTCTATAGTTACTGTGGCTCAGTAACTGTGGTAAATGAAGGAAAAATGAATAAATGTCCTGAAGTTCAGTAAAGGTGAAATAAAAAATGCAGTAACCTGAGTAAAAATAAATAAATATCTTTAAGAGCTACAACACATTTCAGAGCAAAAAATAGCCTTTGTTGTGCTCTGCACAGTGAGCAGCTCCATGAGGTGCACAGCGGAATCCAGTGGGAATCCATCATACCAATACAAAATATGTTGAATTTCTGCCCTCATTTTGTGAACAAAGGCCCAGTATTCTGTCTGTATTCCATTCATTCGTGCTGAATTCCAGATTCTTTGCAGTTTTGTCATTGCGTTGGCTTGCTCGTGAGACCAAATTAATTTTTCATGATGAAGAATCCAAAACGCGCTCAGTATTTCCTATTTCGCACCTATATGCTTCAACCGTGAGCTTCACTAATCCTCAGAAATTCATACTGCTGCCTTTATGGGGGATGAAGGAGCACTCGTTAGCTTTTTGATCTCTCCCACAATCGTTACTCCATTCATCAGCCAGCCAGCTGGCTGCATCAGCTCCCTTTGGAGTCCCTTTCCCTGACTAAGCAGCGCTGCCATAAAACTGCATTGTATCTGCGCGCTCTGCCCTTCCTCCACAGATGTTACTGTTTCAATGGGCATACACAGTCCCTCAGCAAAGCTAAAACGCTGCTCTGCCAAGTTCCTCTTGGCCAAGATACTTCCTGATGCTGATTTTTTTTAATTTTTTTTTTGTTTGTTTGTTTCAGAGCTTGTGCCAACCATGTACCTTTCCCACCCCAAGGACAGAATGTCTTTGGTTTATCCTGGCTGGCAGCCTGCACGTATGGTATCCAGGTTTCTGGAGTTCAGCATGGTTTCCATACGATCGGATTAAATTATTTGGGGGCAATAAAAGATTCAGCAGTGCACAGCACCCTCCGGAGCATAGTCATTTACGCTTGACAGATATTTTGCATACAAAAATGAATGCAAAACCCAGAAATATAAGACCTAACCATAGGCAGAGCTATTTTTCTTGCACAGTGGAGTAAAGTAATAGTCTTGCATAAGAGGTCCTCTATGAATGTCCCATGCAATGAACTAAGTAATTTTTTTCTGTGATTCTCTATTTTTTAATCCCGATACCAATTACTCATGTGAAATACAACTGGCTCTGATGAAATTGCTCAAGAATAACTGTGATCAGAACCTGGACTTATTTTGTATGTCTCATCACTGCTGGACAGAATAAGCTGACCAAAGATATGCTTCTCTTTGCTGTTCTTATGGCTTGCTTAGTTCATGTGTCACATTAATGGGATGCTTCCAGAAGGTGTGCAAAGGAAAAAGGTTTGACACTCACTAGAGACAAGTGCGGCCTAACGAAGAGCTCATGGGGAATGACAGGATGAGCAGGGACTGCGCGGTGACAGCCTTGGTGGCAGACAGGTGTCTGGTATGATTCAAGGCCACTTACGGCAACAAACATCAGACTTATCGCTTTCTTGCAGAAGGAGTGAGAGTGAAGGTGCAGAGAAGACAATATAAAATATTTATGGTTTATTTATCTTTTCATAACCGCTATATGTGGCTGACACACCTGTGGGAAAACTGCCCTTATCTTTGGCAGAAGCAGATGCCCAGGAGCATTTGCAGGCAGATCGCAGCCTGAATGAAGCATCTCAGTGAGCTGTATCTGCTTAAGGAGCAGGAGGAGTGCTGGAGGCACACATATTTGGGTGGAGTGGCTCTGCAGGTGGGGCTCAGCTCACTTTCCAAAATGATTCCACTGCACTTACGCTGCTCAGTGGTTTTATTGTTGACACCGGGAGGGATATTGAGAGGCTTGGTGAACGCCAGGCTCACCT
The DNA here is from genome assembly GCF_000708025.1 of Charadrius vociferus. Taxonomy (NCBI): domain Eukaryota; kingdom Metazoa; phylum Chordata; class Aves; order Charadriiformes; family Charadriidae; genus Charadrius; species Charadrius vociferus. Next base: position 5,762,028 of record NW_009647572.1, on the reverse strand, counting down.
TTCCTTGAAGGTATTCCTTACCAATGGGGCACATGTTCATTTGCTGTTGACTCTGGTGTGCCTCTCATCTGCCTAAATTGGGGACCGGAGTTGCTGCGTTTCCGAGCCCAGCAGCTTTCCCAGGCATGCAGTTACATCATGTGCACAAAAGTTATTTCCAAATAGCTGTTCTGTGGACCAAATTTGCTTCCCCACAGGTCATTTCACATGCCCCCCACATCCTCCCACACACGGTCATCCCCATCGCTTCCTCGTCTCTGCACCCGCTCTCATGTAACGCTGGCCAGATCTCTTCTGGCTCCCTTACTCTGTCCCCCTGTTCCTTCAGCTCTACATCATGTTTTCCCTAATTCCTCGCTGCAATGCTTCATCTTCCTCTCATGCCTCTATATTTTTGGCAGCTCAAGAGGCAACATATGCTCCGGCGGGTTCCCAGCTCCATGTGCACGTCCTGGGTGCCAGTGCGCACATGCTGTTCACGCAGCAGAGCTGCGCCTCTCGCAGCGAAGGAAGCTGAGCTACCCTTTCCTCTCCTCCTTCGGGGCACTCCTCTACCCCGTCACCAGCATTTTGTGATCCTTCTAGGAGTTAAGTATCTTGGAGACTTCTACTTCTTTGGTAGATTTGGTAAAAATAGCCTGACAGCTTCAGGAGTCTTTGCGGGGGGTGTGTGCAGACAGGAGGACAGACAGACGCTGCAGTTGCACAGCTCCAATTCCTTAGAAAACCGAGCTAAAAATGAATTACATTGGAAAATGGATCCTAAGGAACTGGACTCAGTACCATCACCTTTTGTCTGTCTACCAGGTTTCTTCTCGTCTCTCATCCTGAATTTAGATCACAAGGTCTGTGGGGCAAGAAATGTATTTTTGCTTTCTGTATTCTCCATTACAGTAATAAAAAAGCAATAACAGAAGCACACAGGATTTGACTAGGTTCATTCTCTGTGGCAATTGCATCTCACAAAATTGTTTTAAAAGCCCCAGCACATGGATCCAGAGAACTCAAACTTCAGTATGATTGAAGGTGCTGCAAGCTGCCCCTTGACCTCTTCCCCAGCTGCTCTTCCACCACCACCATCATGACCCCCCCCCCCTTTTTTTTTTTCCACTGTGACCTTCTGGCACTGAGTATGCCAGGTCTCCATCCCAAATCTGTTGTCATGGAGATTTGGACCAGTGCTGCGGGGGGGAAAGCATGCCTCTCTTGGCCATCTGAGTGACAAGTCCTGAGTGAAACTGCACCCCCAAGGAGCGCGGTCCCGTGAGGGTGAGGTGTGCCTGACACACGGCTCGTCACCTCTGCTGGCACCGCCAGGGCAACCAGTGGTGAATTTAATGCAGGGAAACAAACTCTGAATTCTTAAAAACACCAGGGTTTGTCCAGATTTCTTTGCAGATCTGCAAACTAATCACAGGAGGTCACCCGCTGGCTGGCTGCACTGTTGCGGCGTTAGGAGTGATAATGAAATAATAAAGTAAGAGAGGTTGTGTTCATCATGCGCTAATAACACCTCTGGGGTGGTCTGAAGGAAGATGGAGTGATCGAAACTTTCCCTTGATATTCAGTGCTGAGGGCAGGGCGTGAGGGACATCATAAAATAATGAATCAGCTTAATAGAGTTAAATTTTCTTCCTTGTTAGTTTGAACAGTAGGATAAGTGATTGATATTCATGCATGTCACGAGGGGACCAGAAAGACAGAGGTTAGGTTACACAGGAAGAACAGGCAATATTAAATATCTAACCAAGATGAATAAATGAAAAACACTGAAAACAAATAACAGTAAGCCTGTTCTCAGTGGTTTGAAATATGGCAATATTTATGACCACTGTCCTGCAGGATATACATCGCATTTGCCTGCCTCAGGTGGCTAGTCCCGTGAAAATTAAAGTTTCTCTTTTTCAAAAGCAGTAGGCAAGAGCTGTGGTGCCAGATCACCATTTCCACTCTCGTGTTCCTGTGTTGAAGGTCTTGCCTGCTCCTTGCATGTTAAACCACTCCTCAAATCCACACAACTGCTGTTTGGCTCTGCCTGGGTGTAATCCAACCCCCAGGCGGAGGGGAATATTGCTGAGGTTTAGCACCTGCTAAAGCAGAAGTGAGCTGGAGCTGTGGCGTTTTCCAGAAGGTCTCTTTCTTATTGTATGCACTTTGACTACCTGCTGTTACCCTTAGTTTGAACCCAATAAATGCGATGTTTGGCAAGGGTACAGAGACAGATAACATGTGAGAAAGGAGCCAAGGGCTCGGCTGCCGAACCGCATGGCATTAGTCAGCGTTGGCCCTTGTAAAGTTATCCCTCGAAACAGAGACACTTTGAATGTCAAAGCTGCCCTGGGGTTAGCTGGATTTCCCCGAGGAAAGTCCTATCTCCTACAGGTGATCCCAGCAGGGTGGCAATGCTCTTCCTTCAGCCAGCTTGTCGTGCTGCAAGGTGTAAAGTCCTATCCAGCTGCTAATTACAGAGGGTGGGGAGAGCTGTCTTGCTCTTTGCTGACCGCGGGCAAGAGGGACTTCTCAAGAGACGTCTGGGGTGCACTTTACTTCCACAGCCCGGGCTGCGGGTGGGCAGGCAGCCTGCCCCAGCCGGGGGGGGCACCTGCAGCCCGGAGATGCGACGGTGAGGGCCACGATGGTGAGGGCCGCAACCGCAGAGGGGAGCACACTTGGAAATGGCTCTGGTTGCTCTGGGCTGGGCAGCAATGGCTGATTTCGGAGGACAGCTGGCGCCCGCTGTGTGCGGGCAGAAGGAGGAGGGTGCTGTCATGACCCCTGGGGTATCGACTGCAAGGAGGACTCTGTGTTTCTGTCCCTTTGCAAGCATAGCGACCCGTCAGGCCGTGCCCTCGGAGAGAGGGGAAGGAGTAGGTTTGTATCAGGCTGGTGTGAGAGCTCAGCAGCCCACGGGGCTGCCCAGAGGCACTGGGGCAGCGTGGCTGCCCATCTACCCACTCTCCTCCTCTGCCTGTCTGGTGGCTCATCTCTGCTCATGGCACAGGGCCGGCCCTGCCGTATCCAGCGGCTCTCAGCCAGCCCTGCCTTGGCAGGCACTCTGTTGGGGTGCTTTATTTCTGGGGCTGCAGCTCGATGTGTGCCCTCCTGCTTCCCTGGGCGGCTGCCGTGCCCTCCTGGCCCTGTTGCACAAGCTGACCTCGCCGGGGTCTGCTCTGCCTCACACTGATTTTGCTTTCCCCACTCCGCAGACATCGGCAGGTTGATACCAAAGACTGCGACGACATCTGTGGCCTTATTGCTATGCTGGCGTTCTTTGTGTGTCGTTTGTGATGTTCCCAAGTGGGTTGCTGTCAGCGGGTGGATGGAGCCAGGGCTGGGGTGGGTGTTTGGCTCTCACATCCTCGCCTCTCATCTGCGGCGGTGGCAGCTCTCTCCTTCTCTGTGTGACAAATGGCTGCTGGGATAAAGCTGTGTCCTGCCAGGGGCGACATGCAAGCACCGGAGAAAATGAGAGCAAGAAAATGCTGAGGTTTCTCATAGAAATTAGTAATTAAACATATAGTCTTTGAGGCATGGCTCCCGCCTGTACGCACACGCTGAGCTCTGTCAGCCTTTGGAGGACAGCAGATCACATCCACTGACACAGAGAGCTCTTCCAGCCTGGCTTAAACTCTGCAAAGCTGATTAGTCTGAGGGCTGCTTTGCATTCCAAGGTGCGGAGAGAAGCAGCTGGGTCTGTTACAGGAGAAGAGTTGTACTAGTAGGAGCCCTACCTGAAATGCAACACCCAAAGAAAACCTGAGCCCCAGTGGGGTGTCCCCAGTGACAGATGCAGGGACAAGCGTGCCGTGGTGGAGGAAGGAAGGAAAGGCCACAGCCAGAGGAGCAGTGTGGTTGTGAGAGAAAACCATGGAAGCTGTTGGTGTATATGTAAGTTAAAGAGGGGTTTGGAGCTGTAAGCAAAGCAAATCTCAGGAAAAGTACGGTGTTATTAATATGGAAACTAAAAGGGGCTTCTGACTCCATCAGTTAACAACTTCTACGACCCCCAAATGTGTAACCTAAATGGTTTACAATGTTAGCTGTGGGAAAAGCTGCCATGTGACACCTGGAAGCCCTGCTTAGGCATCAATGGCAATGCCTTTTGAGTGGTGGATACTCCCTTATCCCATCCAACCCCATCCCATCCCATCCCATTCCGCCTTTTTTTGTGGCAGTTCATCTTTCATTTAATCTCATGCATGAACTAAGTCACAGCAGATCATCGCAAGTCATGCGCTTATGTGAGAAGTGAGCACTTGGATGCTCAGGCATGTACAGCTTGTACTGCACCCTAATTTAAATTCCAAGTAAGTCATGAGATAAAGAGTCACTGAAACTTGTGTCTTAAGGAGAACAAAATAAGAATCCTATCTCCAAGTCCTTTCTCATATTGTTACAATTGCACCAGATTTAAAATACCACTATCAATAACTATTAAAAGACTGTGGTTTCATGAAACAAACATCCTAAAAGCCATTCCCTTAAGATGCTAGTCCAGAAGTGACTAGAGCCAGCTGTTCGTCTTTGGCATCTATTTCTGTCCTATTTGGCCTTAGGGTAAAACATTCAGGCCAAGACTGATTAAAGCAAAAGCCAGGCAGGACCAGGATCTCTGACAGTTCTCTGTAGATGGGGAGGGTGGGCAGCAGCTTGGGAGCAAACAAGGACCTAACAACCACTGGCTGATCTCATTATGACTGTGAGGTCCCCATCAAGCAGGCGGTGGCACGGCACAGATAACCAGTAGGACTGGATTGGGAAAGAAGTGAGACCAACACGCACATGAAGTTACAGTATTGTGCAATCCCTGAATCAGTGGCTTCAACTGGATAAGTTTATTTTTACAGACTGCTTGGGCAAAGGCTACCCAGTGTGTATGCATTGTTTCCTGACTCAGCTACAAAGTGGTGTTAACGGCATAAGAGCATATGACCAAATGATCGGTGGGGTGCACAGGGAAAGCTCCTCTGCAGAGAACTGTCCTAACTGAGGAGCTGCCTCTGAACCTCTCTGCCTGGTTTGTTTTGTAAGATGAATGCTCTCTCTCATCTGTTGTCCACTTCCTGATGGCACTCTGACCCTGTATATGTGCCTTCTTCTGGAGCCTGCCAGCCCCTCCGCACTTGCATCTGCTGCCTTCGCCCCTTCCAGGAAGCCTGTTCTTCCTGCTTTGCTGGGAGGCCACTCTGATGTCATCTTTCTGAGTTGAAATGGGTTCAGTGGCCATGTACTCAGGCAATAAGACTGAATCAGACACCTCCTTCATACGGCACTTTTTTCATCACCTTTTCTGGAATTTGAGGCTTGGCACTGAGTTCCCAAAATGTCTTTCAGGTTCTCCTGAACTCACTCTTTTGCAGACGTTCAAACCATGTGAGTCACGCTTTTGAGTCACTCTTTTCTTGCTTCCGTACAAGTGGCATGAAAACCTTCTTCCCTTTTCCTTGCTTGCTCAGTATTTTTTTCTGTTCCTTACACCCACTAACTAACAAGAGAGGACACTTCGATCTCAGCTGCTTTTCTAATCTAACTTTTTCTTCTCACCTTTGCAGGTCACACTCTCTCTGCAAGGATGTGAGGTTCTTTCCCTTTCTTTCCTACCTGTCTCCATGTTGCATTTGGAGCCAGCTTGGCTGAAAGGTTTAATATAAAAGAAATTGCCTTGTATTGTGCTGAGAATGTACTTGGGCTTCGATAATGCAGCAGACCAACAGGGTGCAGTACCACACTGTACGCTGCTCCTCACAGACACAGCACACACTTTGTCTTTTTATATGAGCAAAAAGTAATTTTCCAGTTCCAAAACATGAAATTCTGTTGGTTCTCCCCAGTTTAACGTCTATTTCTCAAGCACATGTTAGCATTCTTACCTAAATGAATTTGGATTGTGCATAAATAAGAGAAGGTAGATGGAAAAATGGCTTTTTTTTTTTTTTGTAAAGCTACTTAAAACAAACACTTTTTACCTGTTCAGTCGAAACCCTCACAGTAACAATTACCCACATTGTGTTTTCATGGCTATGGAGCCTCAACAAATAGCCCTGAGTCCTCAGATGAGATGTACTCGTGCTGACTGCAAAGGGGATTTAAAGTGATCCCTTATAAATAGTTAATATAGCGTAAATGGAGTATAAAGAAAAAGAATTGCTAAGCAGGAGAGATAGAATGGTGTCTTATTTATGCATGGCACTTGCAGTCAGCCTGAATGCTTTTGCTCTAACACAGTACACTAATTTCACTCATGGCTTACCATTTCAATCTTCCAGCTCGGCTAATACGGCTGCCTGAAAATTAGAGGAGCTGCAAGCCCATGTTTGTCATTTGCATTATAGGGTGCCGTGGAGCAGGGTCCTTGGCTGCTGTGAAATGGCACGGGTCCACTGAAAAGCAAAGAAAACCTGTCCTGTAAACCAAGGCACTGCTCTCTGTCTACGGTCACGCTATAACCTGCTTGGCACAGCCGGATTCTTTAGTTTTCAGTCTGAAGGTATTTCAGTTGCCCTTGACAATGAGAGCAAACAGCCCAGCGAGCCTGTGTGTGAGTTATCTAGAATCTAATTCACATGGGTTTTTATTTTTTTTTTAAATTCATCTTCTTAAACTTGCAAGGCTAAAACTGCCTACAAATCCACTGCAGGGATGTGCAGAAATACCAGGAATTTGGGGGTTGTATTTTTAAGAGGAGCACTCATTATTTGTGGGGCAAGCGGGAGCCCCGTGGCAGCGAGGGCAGCGATGCTCACACACACCGCTGCCTCCCAGACCAGAGCTCCCAGCTGCAGCAGCCCTGGAAGGTGGTGGTCCCTGAAGGCAGCCTGGTGCTGGCGCACACCTGGGGGCAATGGTCCTGTGGGTTCCCCTGGTTCTCTGCAGGGAGAGGACTGTAGAAAACTCTGATAGAGCACCATTTTCTTGCCAGGCAGATGTGATGCGCAAGGAGCTGCAGATAATGGTGTAACTGGGGCTTCTCTCATGGCTGTGAGATGTTTTTTTGCTACAAAGGTTTCTACCTTTGGAGGATGAGGTCTTCCTCCACTATTTTGCCAGAAGCTGATGCATTTGGGTTGTGCACAGGTGCTGAAGTTCAGGCCTCCCTTTGCACAGCCCATTTCTGTCTCTGCTTACACCCACAGAAGGGTTTGGGGAGCCGATGGTGGGGTGCAGCCATGCAGGTACCACCATAGTCAAAGCAAGCTGCAGGACCTGAGTCTTGAGCAAACAGTCCTAAGCCTGTGTCTTTAGGGCTGGTTTTGACAGAAGATGAGATGTACCTCCTTTGTGTGAAGTCAGTCCTAGTTAAATGGCTGCTCTGAGATGAGCCTCTATTGCTACTTTTAAACAATCAGAAGGAACCCAGCCTTCCTCAGATATTTCCTTCACTTTTAGGATATGCTTAGAAGATACTGTTAAAAAATTCTTAACAGAGGAGGAGACTGATGATTCCTACTAGCACTCTCAGATATTTGCAAATAACATTATCTCCCTAAAATTGTTTTGTTCTGTTTCCTTCCTGATTCCTGTGTGACAACATTGGTTACAACAAGCAGAAGACAAAGGACAAGGAAGTGAGGGTTCAGTTCTTCAGATATGAGATCATCCCCGAGGAGAAACTGCCTTTATTTTTGTAATCTGGCTTCCTTTTCTCTCACTTATCTTTAACTGCCCATTTGCCCAGTCGCTGTGCGCTGTCTGAAGCAGAAAGAAGCCATATAGAAGAATTAGTTGTCTTCCCCCGGTATCTCCTGGGGTCACAGACCTTTCCTACCATTTTTTGCCCTATCGTGCAACAGACTACAGTCAGCAAAACTTGTTGTGGGACTAAAAAAGGGAAACAAAACATTTTTGAAAAAAACCTGTTAGGCACTTCTGTGTTGACAGTATTAAGAAGTTTGTTTATCAAATTGATTATGGATAGTGCAAGTACAAGGAGGAACGATGGTGAGAAACACCAGTGGGCATTGGCCAAACAGATACCAAAGGGGAGAAGGAGTGGGGAGGCCCAAATCTGCAGGAAAAAATTACTCATGGGGTATTCTGTTGCCTGAAAAAGCTAAAACAAACAAAAGCCAAGCCTGTTGCTCATACTTCTCTCCCGCTGCTGTGCAAACCCACAGGATTCGGCAGAGAAACCCACCCAAAGACGTGGGCCAGACTGCGGTGGTTCTGGGAAGGAGAAGTGCCACAGAGAGCTTCTGTCAGTGCCAAGGGCATCTTTGATGCTGAGGAAGTGTTTAATTGAGGAAGATTGTCAGAACACAAAAGTAGGATTAAAAGGCTCTGAAAACCTTTTAAAAGCCTTTGTACTGTTTCTAAAAAGTGTTGTGCCTTTTATCTTCAGAGCTGTCAAACCAACCCTTCAAAAGATGTAGTTGTGGAGTAGAAGTGGATTAAAATGCTACTTAAAATCCATTTTGTTTTCTGTTAATTTGTACTTAATTTCTGTCTTATTCGGGTGCATCCAGGTTATGTTGTCACACTTTTTTTCCACCAACACTGAAAGTAAAGTTACTCTTGCACAAAAAAGGAGGCTGGTGGTGGGGTTTTTTTTCATCACAAAGAGATACAACATCCAGAAACGAGCAGAATTTTATGAAACTTGTGTTAGAGCCATGGATGTTCACATCACCTTGTCCTTTACCATAACGCTGAAGCATTCACGCCTACATGGGTGTGGAGCTCCCTTTCTGCCGGGGTGGAGGGGGAAGGCCAGCAGCCGGGACCTGGCATTGAGGTTTGCTGTACCCGCACAAGCGAGTGCTTCCCTCGTCCCCTCAGCTCTGAACTCAGCACACACAGCTTTACCCTCCGGAAAGACTACCTGTGCCTTGCAGCTTACTCGTTTCTCGCTAGCAGCACACTGAATTTCAAGATGAGATGCAGATGCTGGCCAGTGTCAATTTTACGGCGCAGTTACATTTTCTTCGTTACCTGTGTTGATTTTCAGTGCCTCGCAACCAGACACCAACTTTTTAAAGTAAGGTACAGCCAAGCGCGGGCTCAGAGAGCAGCAAAGAAAGCCTGCACTTGGTGTCCTTCAGGAGCGGGAACAGTTTCTCTCCTTACCCGTACACGCGGGGAGGAAAAGGGGATGAGGTGGCTTTGGTCCCTCCGTACCTTGCCCTGTAAGCTCCTCAGCTTCATGATGTGACTCTTCCCGCTCTGTGCAGGGCTATATACCCTCACCCTGCTCCATCCACAGGGTCTCTGGATGCTCCCTGGTCCTTCCCCAGACCAGGCAGCAGCGGGTTGGGCTGCCTGCATCTATACTGGGGCTCAGTCTAATCAGACAGGGAAATTTGGAGATCAGAACAGATGACATACTCGGCACTGGTGAGGACACATCTTGGGTACTGTGTTCAGTTTTGGGCCCCTCACCACAAGAAGGACATTGAGGTGCTGGAGCGTGTGCAAAGAAGAGCAACGAAACCGGTGAGGGGTCTGGAGCACATGTATTAGGAGGAGTGGCTGAGGGAACTGGGGTTGTTTAGCCTGGAGAAAAGGAGGTTGAGGGGAGACCTTATTGCTCTCTACAACTGTCTGAAAGGAGGTTGCAGAGAGGTGGGGGTCGAGCTGTTCTGTCAAGTAACAGGTGATAGAACAAGAGGAAATGGCTTTACGTTGCACCAAGGGAAATTTAGATTGGATATTAGGAAGAATTTCTTTACTGAAAGGGTCATCGGGCATTGGAACGCGTTACCCAGGGCAGTGGTGGAGTCCCCATCCCTGGAGGTATTTAAGGGTTGTGTAGATATAGTGCTTAGGGACATGGTTTAGTGGTGGGCTTGTCAGTGTTAGGTTAATGATTGGGCTAGATGATCTTACAGGTCTTTTCCAATCTAGGAGATTCTGTGATTCTGTGACATGGGACGTAAAGGTGTTTATGAGCTGAGAGAAACTGGTGAACTGACAGATACCTTCCAGCGTTTCCAGACAGCAGCAAGTTGGGTCCTGCTGTGCACGCAGCGGGGATTGCGGAGGAGAGCAGCAGGGTGCTATGCCAGCACTCGCTGGGTTGGCAGGGGGGCTTTTCAAAGGAGGTCGAGCCTGCCAGCCCCCCACTGGTGGGACACATGGGACCCCTCTGAAGGTCATAGGCAGGAGAAGACACTGCCATGGTGAGACCGTTGAGAGGCTGGGAAGATGCATGTGGCCTGAAAAGGACGGGCTACACTTCATCCTATTTGGGTTTCTGTTATCGCAGGGAGGAAGGACTCCTGGTTTTGCGATCATCCCTGGCACACCCAGGGGCAGCCCTGACTTGCGCTGTACCCCCGGGAAGACCTGGCAGGCATTCCTTGCCTCTGCGGGCTGCCCTGCAGCGTCTCCCTGTTTTCAGGATTTCACTCAAAAATTGTAAAAAGGCAAAGAGAGAGTTGGAGTTGTTCAGCCTGGAGAAGAGGAGACTCTGGGGAGACCTTATAGCAGCTTTCCAGTATCTGAAGGGTGCCTACAAGAAAGGTGGAGAGGGACTTTTTACAAGGGCATGTAGTGATAGGACATAATGGCTTCATACTGGAAGAGCGCAGATTTAGAATAGACATTAGGCAGAATTTTTTCACTCTGAGGGTGGTGAGGCACTGGAACAGGTTGCCCAGAGAAGTTGTGGAAGCTCCATCCCTGGAGATGTTCAAGGCCAGGCTGAATGGGGCTTTGAGCAACCTGGTCTAGTGGGAGGTGTTCTTGGGCATGGCAGAGGGGTTGGAACTAGACGATCTTTAAGATCCCTTCCAACCTAAACCATCCTATGATTCTATGAAAGGGGACTTTCAGGACAGTAACAGCAGAGAGTGACTGCAGAAGCAATAAAAATTATTAGGGCAGGCTGAAAAACAGTAAGCTACCAAGCTGATATATTCCACCTCTGTCTTTTCTTCTTCTTTGACTCCTGTGTAAACTGTGTCTGCAGTGCTGACATCTCCAGCCTGAAGGTTTGTAAAGCAGAATCCCCGAATTAATGAAACACTGTGGTGTATTCACTAATTGTTGCCTGTGTCAAGGCATGTTGCTCGCACTACATCCCAGATAACCTGGATAAAACTCAGAAGCAGTGTCTTCCCTTGAAAGCTATATGCATTGGAAGTAAAGTGCATGAAACTAAAATGAGCTTGTCACAGCAGAGGGATGAATTCCGTAATATTCTGGATTTCCTGCATGAATCATTTCATGTATCTGTGTGTTCCTCTTTTGATGACTTGGCAGAGCAGAAGGAATGGATCGCACGTATTTAAACCTGGTCTGAATTCTGCTCTGGGTTTCCATCAGCATTAGGGTTTGTGCAGCAAAGTCATTCAAGTGACAGTGGTTTACATGGAGGATTAGATTTTTTCTTTGATTTTAAGATTTCTCAAATGGCCTGTCCAGCACAGCATAATATTCGCATCAGCAGAGAAACGGAGAGATTTTGATCTCTCAGTTTCTTCTGTTAGCACTGCCTGTGGTAATGAAATAATGCTGCAAACATGAAAACTATAATCAGTTATCTGTGTGACCCTGGCTACGATGAGGGTTAAAATACCTCATTTTACAAAGAAACTGGACCACCTGGAAGGGCAGAACAGACAGGAACCACATTAATAAAGTGGATTGTTAGATCATTTTTGTATTTGTTGACCAGAAGGGAAAATTATTTTAAGGCACTCCTGCAGACACACGGCACTGTTTTAAACAAGCTATCACTGTCCTGCCTTCAGAAGATTTTACCAACGCATTGAGATGAGAATTGGCCGCAGCCTGAGAAAACAGACCACTGGTTTAATGCACCTAAAGCAGAGCTAGTCTCTCTGAGTCTTTGTAGTTATGATGTTGTGTTTATTTTAGGAACTGAGAGGTTTGATTGCCTATGTACTTCACCACCAGATTTCCAATGAGATTTCTGTTGTACAGAGAAGTTAGCAGCAACCTCAGTCGTGGTGTCTCGGACAGGTTGCTACGTGCACTGCCTCACTTGAGCAGCCTTCGGTCTTGAGATTCAATTTTTAATCGCCTAGGCTGCTGGGGCAGTGGTCTCTGCTGTGGCCAGGAAGGAGAACATTCTCTTCCTTGTCTCCACAAAGCCCTCCTGTCCCCCAGAGGGATCCTGGGCTGTGTGTAAATCAGCTGCTCAATCTTCCACCCATCTTACATGATTAGTCAGAAACCCCATGATTGGCATGTGCTCCGTTAGACTCATCCACTTCACTATTTTAAAAGAGCTGTTCACAAACTTTCCAGCACTCTATTCCTCTGCTGAATAAGCAGACTAGCTCAGACCCAAACGTCCTACAGGGAAAGCTCGTATTTTGACAATATCTTTATTTTCCATAGAATATTTTGTCTTCCTCTTTTGAAGTACTTTTCTTTTTTTTAAAATAGTAGTTCATTTCAGTAATTAAACCAGTTACCAGTTCTCAGCTGGAATGTAAACTGGCCCATTAATTGCCCACTAGTATATTTTAAATGGGCAGCAAACAAAGTTTTCAATAACCAATTGTCAGTTTCTGTCTTTATTGTCATTTATTAATTCCAACTTCAAGATAAAATGATGAAAACAAAATGTATTTGACTGACTAAACCAAATATTTTTAAAACTCATTCATTTTCTGCCCTGTAAGCAAAATAATTTCCATAATGTCATAGTTGCCACAAACTGAAATCACCAGCTTGTGTCTAGTCCTTGTGTTGCGTTGATGAGAAGATACATGGAGGGAATACCATGCAAATTTACTACAAACTATTATATAAAATATAATATGACAAAATGAACATGCTTTTATTTGCCTGCTGAATCCTCTAACAAGAATCTGTTCTAAGTTATTATTTTACTACAGTAACACAGCTGTTTCTGGGATTAAATGGCTCCTGAAAGATGAGTCTAGGAGTTAAGCGATGAGTTTAAATACCTAAAAGGCAGATGCACGCTCAGTCACCCCTTGCAATTCTTTCCATGGGTTCTCTATGCTTTGATCCCTTTCTGAAAGTGAAAAAAGTAGCAATTCCCCATTTCACAGGGAGTTTACACCATACCTGGGAATTTCAGAGCAGGAGCACAGACTTGCTGGAGTCTTCCTGGCAGCAGATATTCATGCCGTCAGTACACAGTCATGGCACACTGGGAAACTCTTCTGGGACTGCTGACTGCTGGGAGAGCTTGGTTTTGCACCCACCACTCCTGGCAGTTGCAGTATCTTCCACTTTCCATGCTGTTTTCAACTTCTGAAAATGTGCTACGCCATACGTACTTATCCTAAAGAAGTACACTTCTTGGGGTGTGTAGTCTGCTAAAGGTGTATAGTCTTATTTAAACATCAGATGCCTGAAAACACAAGCAACTTAGCGCACAGCCGCTGCTGCAGAGGAACCAATAGCAGATGTCCCAGTGTGCTAGCTGGGAAGCACCAGACTCCCCTTCCCCTGGAGAAAAGAAAGGGAAGACTCAAGATTAGGCTTGGCTTTGAGACAGCCCTTGGCAAGGCTTCTTGCACTCCATGGGGAGATGCCCCTGCCAGAGACTGGGAAGGTGTCCAGCCTTTAGTGCTGCAAAGGGGCAAGAGCTGGCTCAGGAAGGTGCTGGTGACAGGCAGCAGCATGGGGTGGACCTGGCTGGGCTGGCCAGTGGCACGGTGGGGGAACAGTCGGCATGATGGTCTGATGCACTCCAGAGGGGGCTTTGGCTTAGAAATGGTTTTCATTCCCTTTTCTTTTCCTGGTGTGGATGTGCAGCCTAAGACACGATGTAGCCCTCTAAATGGGGCACGTGGATCGCAGGAAAAACATTAATTACATTCAAGAAAAAAATGCGCCTTCCTAAAACCCTAATACAGGCACTTGACTGCTCTGGTCTGTTACCTGAAGCATGGATGGGCAAGGTGGGACTGTGAAACACGGCTATACATCACCACGTTTTTTCAACAGCCGTGCTTCTTACCTGATCAATATTCCAGATTCAAGTTTCTGTAACCGCCTGCAGAGAATCTAATTTAGGCTTATGTATTTCAACCAGCTCAGCAAGCGTTTCAGAGGTTTCTTAGGCATTATCAAGCTGGGATCCAATTTTTTTAAGGAAAAAAAGAGAAAAAGCCACTTCATCTTTTTAAGGAAATTAGGTTGCGATTGCTACACAGCTTTCCAAGTAATTTCCTTCTCTTGCAGAAGTAGGTGATGCCCTAATAATACCTCTAATGCTCAAAGAAACTGGTAACTGGCAAACCCACTGCTGCCAGCAGTGACTGGGCTTGTAAGGGGCTTGAATATGTGCGAGGAGCTCGAAGCAAATGGAGTGAGAGGCCAGAACTCTGGATGCTGGAGCTACAAAAGTGGTTGTTTGGTTTTTTTTTGCTGGTGCTATCGTGGCTCTGCTTACCTGTGAAGCAGGAACACAAAGTTCAAAGGAAAAAAAAAATCTTCAAAAGAGGCAGAGGTAGACAGTGGACTCAAACCTGAAAGGAAAACATCACAGAAAAGGAAAAGCTGGTGCAGAGCCCATTTCCAACAGAAGGGTTTCACAAGCAGTCATCCAGGCTGCCCCTTGCCTCACTTGTTTTCCTGACTCGTTTCTGGCCTTGTAGAGCTTGATTTGCAAAACAGCAGTCTGCAAAAGGCTGTGTGGAGCACCTAACTTGCACGTCTGATCACTGGAAGTGCCAGATTCTCAGGGTATTCACAGTAATCGAGCATTTGACTGAGCCCCTCTGTTGTACGTGAACTTTTGAGTGCAGCCCAGGGCAGACGTCAGGTTATTTTTTCATGTCTATGTGTAATGACTATGTCTCCAACCATAGCAAGCTGCTCAATGGGATTAGTATATGACTGATGTTTGAAAAGGACTTGGCGAGTTAAGTTTTAAACACTGCCTCCCTGCCCGAAGGCAGTAAGAACAGCGGGGTTATTTTTGGAATGGTCCTAGCACACCATCTTACTGCGAACGAAGATTTAAAGTGAGGATGTTTAGTTGGCACAAACTTTTAGCAGACCTTACCTTGTCCTCTCACTAACACGGAAATCTTTTTAACAGTTATCATATGCACAATCTTTGCAGTATGCAGGCACCAGGCAAAAATTGGCACAGCTTGAGGGATGTCTACAAGGCATAATACCATACCCTACAGCTCTTTTATGGAGGTAGCTTCGTGTTTCGCTACAGAATTGCCTCACACCAGAGACACATACCCTCATTAGTTTTGAGCTGGAAAGGCTTCCAAATTAAACTCAAAGCAGACCTAGGGCAAATCAGAGAAAATATTTGTCTAAAAAGCCTACAAATACAGCCATGTTTTCACAGCTCTCCTAGCAGAATAACACAACTATGGGGAAAGTAGCAAAAGCTTTCCCTGCACAGATAATGGAAGCTATGCATAAGACCCCATGTGTTTCACTGGAGCCAAAATTGCAGAGAGACGATAAGAAATGATTCCTTATTCCCACTGGGTAACTGTGAGTTTGCATTCAAATTCCTTCGCTCCCGTTGAGCAATACCTCTATTTGGAAAAGAAGGATGCTGTTCAGGATCCAGTTAGTGGCAATGGCAGAGCGTGGTCCCATGTGAATGCAAATGAATGTGTGTTGGAAATAGGAAAAGGTTTTCAGGATAATAGCCTAAAAAAAATTGCTGCAAACAGGTACGTAGTGAGCAAATATGGCATGCAGGTGCCGCCTGCTCCTGCAAGGTACGCCTGGGATTCTTGCATGATAGTGCACAGCATCTTTCTCTGTTGCCTATGGTATGTATCACTTTGCTGCCACTGTATTTGAGTATTTTAGCATATTTAATTCAAGGATCTAAAAAAATGCAGGATAATGCTTAAAAATGCCTTTCATCATCACAACTAGCACTGCTTGCCCACCATTTAGCTTCACCCAATTGTGAGCGCTGGAAATTGTGAGGAGAACAGTGCTAGCTTCCTTGTTTGATTAATGGGCTAACAAGTGCCTTAATGACTTCCAGGTAATTCCAAAGAACAACCTCCCATACAAGGGCATAGGTTTCACTAGAATTTTTCCCAGTTTTAAGACTTCAGCATGTTAGACCTTCACATTGCAACTACACTATCCTTCGAGTCTCTGCTCTAGGTGAATCTGACAACTTCTGTGAACATAAAAGTGTAGAATTGGGCTATCCTGGAAAACATGAGGGTAATATATTAATGAAATGCCTCAGAGAGGGAAAGATGTGGTTTCTGAGAATATTAAGAAAGTATTGTTTATATGCCACCTGGAAAAGTGCGCTGAATCCAACAGTGAAGTAGCTGAGCCTAATTATAAATGGATGATAACTGCCCAAGGAGGATGAGCAAATGCACCTACCCAGTGCTCAAAAGAAGGAGCTGGGCGCTCGTATTATCATTCATTTTTTATATTACACCAGAACCAGAAGTCGAAGCAGAAAAGGTACTCATGATGTTTTGGCGCTCCACAAATACAAATGGAGGTATTCCTGATGCTCAGAGCCCAGGACCTAAACAGGATTAAGATGCGACAGGGGAGAAGGGGAGGGAAGAGGTAGTAAGAATATAATAATGTTGTTTGTATTGGCTAACGTAACATCAAGACTTCTAAATATTTTTTAACGAGAACCTACTGAATGATTAAACAGTCAGCCTGCCTAGTCAAAGAAAATAGCCTATAAAGAATGATTTGGGAATCAAATGCAAACAGAGTTTCTTTTAGCTTTTAGCACCTTCATCTGACTTATACCTTTCTGTACCTGAAACAGGGAATCTGGGCAATCACTGTTCATACACGCAGGGGACTTCTGGGCTCTGGGCTCCAGAGATCCTGCCTCTTCCTTAAGGACATGGTACCTACAACAGAACTCTTCAGCACATGAAGGTGTTTATCAGTGTGGGATGAAGAACATTGACATGGAGTCACAGGAGACTTGCAATAAAAAAAAAAAAAAGGGAAGTTAATATACAGAAACAAATAGAAAAAAAATCTTTTGGTTTTTTTTAATGTAGTCTTTTCCTGTAATACTTCTTTCTTCTTAAACAAACAGTCCTATAAATAAATTCAGCTTTTTCACCTTCAAGTGTAGAAAAAAGAGGCTATCATTAATCTTCTTTTCACATTCAGTGAGCTCTCTAGAGAAGAGAACTTATTATTTTCTCTTTATGTTTGTTGGTTAATTTATCCCTTAATATAAAATACTTGCCAAGTTGTACATATGGAAAACCTGATTAGGATAGGATAAGCCTCTGAATTAAAAGAGACAGCTGAACACCGTTTATACAAAAAGGCTTTTGAGAAAGATACCAATAGATTAGACTGATAAACAGATTTAATATTTTTGAAACTCTCAAAATTTGCTCTGCAAGAACATGTGTTTGCCAAATTGCCCTAATGCAGGAGGGAAAGTCATATTGATAAATGAAGACACTACACTGGACCAGGAACTCCATTTCAGCATTTTTCTGTAAATTGGCCAGCAAAGACAACAGTGTTACTCTATAACATTGTGTGAGACTGATGGGACTGCTTTTGCTCTTCTACTGGCAGTTTTATCTAATGCCTTTGTTTTTTCCCTCACTCCTTTCATTAACAAAACCCAGGTGTTAACACAGAAGTTGTGGATGGCAAGCTTCTGAGGCTGGAAATAAACTACTTTTTAAATGAAAAGGCACAAATATCATAAGCAATTTTCAATTCCCTTATCTTAAGAGGCCTTGTCAGTGTTAGGCAGAACAGAAAATGCAGCTGCCTGGCCTTTTATGCTCTTCTTAGATTGCATGACCTGCATTAAATTGCATTACACTGAAGTAAGTTGGAGATAGACTGTCTGACACGTGTCCTCACAAAAATGGGATGAGGTCTTCATGAGGCTGCGGAAGGAAAAAGAACTACCAGCAGATAATAACACATGTGCTTGACTTATTAATCTGAGTAAAAGTACAAATATTTGTTAAAAGCACTCTTAAACCCCCAAATCAACAGATTTCTTTTAAGAAAACATTTTGGATAGGGTCAGAGAGACAAGAATTTAATCGCTGGAAATTAATTACAAAATATAAATATACTTGACACTAAAAAGAGTTTGGCTGATGGCAAAAGCTCTAAAGGCTCCCCCCATACCCCCAATAAGCCTGAACTTGTGATGGACACCTACATGCTCTCTATGTACTCATTACCTGAAGAACCCACCGGCGCAGGGGCTAGTTCAGAGTCCACATTTTCCCTTTCAGACGTTGGTCAATCACTGAAAACCAGTGAATGTGCACAGTGATTACGGTTCTGAAATTAATCTCCTGGAGGCGAGGAGGTGCCTCCAGACCAACTGTCAGATGGTACAAACTTTCAGCTCCTGCATGCAACTGAACTCCATTTGAGCAAATGAGCAAAAGATACAATCAATAATGCACAGAAAATAATGAATAAAAGATCATCACGCGTATCAATGATTCAAAACCACTTGAGCTCTTCTTTAATATTACTGGACTAAATTGCTTGAGGAATGATTTGAGTTCAGTGACCCAGATTGGTATCTCTATGAAC
>NW_009647572.1:5732521-5743554 GCF_000708025.1 Charadrius vociferus | reverse complement strand
CATTGCACAGCTGGGTACAGGGACTTTCAGCCCCATAGCCCTTTCTGTCCTTTCAGCTTAGACACTCAGGTCAGACATCTACCTATTGTAGTCTATACATAACTTTTACGTGACACGATGTATTTGTTCATAAAGCCTGCTCACTCCTGCTAACCGGAAAGCGGGGCACACTTAGTCCCTTCCTTTCTTCTGGAAGACCTAAATCTGCGGTTTCCAACCAGGCGCTCCAGGGGCTGCCTCCAAAGTGGACAAGAAAAGGAAAAGTTGAGTCCTGCATGTGTGACTCTGCATGTGCGAAGCTCCTGAGGGATCTGTGCCTCCTGATAAAACAGGGTGGAATATTCCTGCTCTGTGCTGTTCCTGTGTAATCCCGGGAAGTTGCCACACTTCACTCTTTTTACTTCAGTGATGGCATTTTGCCTACCTCAGGTAGAACTTTCTTTCCCCTCCCAAAGGACACAACTCATTTTTATTCTCTCTAAAGATTAGTGAAAGTGAATTTATGAACTTAAATTATTCAATGTTTTGAGAAAGCAGGCAGCTATTTGTACTTTGTCCACTGAGTCCAGCATATTAAGTGGCTAATTTCAGAAGCCCTGCATGCTAAGCAATGTTCGCTGTCAAAACATCACATTTGATTTTTTCGTAGGAAGTTTGTGGCACGCCGTGTGGAAGCAGCAGTTGTTTCTACATTTCTTCCAATGCGGTAAATGACAGTAATGGATGCAGAGCCCGAAGCGGTCAACTTTCTAAAGGTAAGGTAGTTTGCAATCTGTCACCAGTGACAAAACCAATTTCAAACAGGAACAGAAGCGCTGTGTAGAAAAGGACAGGAGAGACCTCTGCAGTTTGTTAATCGAATAATGGCAAATTTGTGGCAGTTGTTATGGCACGTGTGCTTTTTACTTCTGTAGCAATTACCTGCAAGACTGGAAGAAGTTAAGCAGCATTGACGCGAGGGAGCTGCCTCAAGCCCCGGATTGGGGCTTATTATCACAGCATAGTAGTGTAGTGCCATAACCAAGCCTGTGCTAAAGCATGTCAGCTCTGGTCAGTGCTCAGCTGCACAGCTTCTCCACACTGACGTGTCCTTCTTCTGCTCAGGACCCAGCTCTACTCACATGTAGGAACTGCTGGTGCTTTTATGAGGAGCTCAGACACTGTGTAGCAACTCTTCTGTACCTGCCCTTGCCATGAAATACAGAGCCCTGAGTTGGTACTTGTGTTTCCTCTCTAGTCCACAGGGACAAGCGTCTTAAAACAAAGCCCAGACCATCAGCATCGGAATCAGGGAGACCGCAGAAGAGGACAAGGAAGATCGCATCCAAAAAGCCCTTTGCTCTCTAGCATGGAATTGCCTGAATGAAGGCTGCAGAAATTTCTTCTAGGTAAGAAACGGAGCCCGTGGTCTTCCCTGGAAGTTGTTTTCGTCTGCTTTTAAATTATTGAAAGGTGTTCACTGCTTTCTTTCACACTGTGGGCAGAATTGCCATGTAAGAGCCTAGGTTAGTATAGCCGTGCAGGGAGCCAAGATCTCATCTGGTCTTTTCCTCCGCCTAAAATGATTTCCAGTATCTCCTGCACAGGCAGCCTAATCTTAAACATTTTTCAGTCTTGTGGATGTTTTGCCACAGGAGAGAAAGGCCCATGCAAGAACATGGCTCCAAAATGAGCACAGGTCTACAGCCCCATGCTGAGGGTGGTCAGCCCGGAGGGGCGATCCCTGCTTCAGAGAACAGCGTAAAATCCACAGACAAGCAGTCACTGGGGGAGAAAAGCATAATGGGAACTGGGACTTGATTCAATTCTACTTGATTCAATTTTAAAGCATCCTAGCCCTTACTTGGATTTAGTCATGAAATTCAGACATTTCACTGAAAATTAATCTGTGCATACATACGAACTTCCACATCAGTAGGCTATGGGCAAAGGAAATTCAGTAAGTAGTGCTCTAGTTGCGATTTTAGCTGGCATATTAGCTATTGCCCTCCAGGGGAAAGAGGGTGAAGGAAACCTGGGCATGACATTGAGCCATCTGCCTGCAACCCCCTAAGTGACCCGCTGAGGCAGGGGTAAAAATCTGTGCTCCGCCACAAAGTGGAGAAGGGTGAATATAAAAAAATATATACTCTTGGAAGAAGGAATCTGGAGGGTTCCTCATTCTTCTGGTTCTCCTTGTATGATGGGGAAGCCATTTCACCCAGGGCAAGTTGCCATGAGATAAAAGGGCAGCCAGCTGCAGAACAGCTGGAGGACAGGAGAAGTGGAGTCACCCAGCTGCTGGAGAAGGGAGGGGAGAGAATAAAGAGGTGTCTTTCCCTTCCTCACTGTCTTTGCAAGCACTTATGTGGCTCTTTGTCGTAAAAAACACTGCTGCTCACTAGAAAAACATAGTGTGATTTACTGCAGTTACTGGTTGCAGCAGTCAGCAACAGGAGTGAACGCATTTGGTGACTGAACCTCTGAGTTGCCCACTCCTGGCAACTCCCATTGAAATCAGGGGGAACCAAAGGCCCTCAAAACCTTACAGGAAGTTTGAGACATCAGGACTCATCGGAGGGTGGGAGAGGAAGGAAAATCTCTAGGAAGGATTCATTAGGGCCGTGTAGTTTTACCTCTGCTGTTCTATTCCTCAGTATTTAAGCGTAAACAAGTTACACGTACTTTGTAAATATGCCTTGTAAGACTTTGTGTGCCAAGTATTGTCAATGTCTCCCAGTCCTGAAAAATTAAGTTTCATTTCATAAAATTAAATGAATTTATTTCATATTTTTGCGAGATTTCTGATTATTCTGGGGAAAAAAATGCATTTATTGGCATGACCTGGCATTTTCGAAAATCCTGCGTCTCAAGCCGTACCATTACATGGCTTCTGCCTTTTTTTTCATTTCAGCTTACAGAGTCTAAGCCTCCTATTTTCCATGTAATGTGAGACAAAAAATAAATTAAATTAAAAACCAATAATAAAACAACTTAAAAGAATGAAAGGAGCTAAAGCTAAAGGGTATTTTAAGTCAATGACTGAAAATGAGATTTATTGGCCCACTTTTTAAACAGATGGCTGCCCCATCACCATGTGTCTAAGCTAAGATCATTTCAATTGCTATTTAAATTCAGAGGGGAAAGGAGTTAAACATGTTACAAAACAGAAGAGCAAGCAGTGACCAGTCTAAACACCTGGAGAAAAAGATCAAATCTTTTGGATGGATATAGCCTTCTCACAGGCAGGCATAAAAACTCTGTAATTTAAAGGACAAAATACTAATTAGTTCCTTGAAATTACAAAAAAAATCCAGATTTCCTTTACTTTTGTAGCCACCAGAACATTAATTCACAGCCTGCACAACAGATGACACCAGTCATCTGGTTACATTATGCCCAAATATTGTTATGTCCAATAGATTTGTATGTAATTTATCATTATTGATTTATAAAAGCCCTTTTGCAAGATCCCACAACTACTGATTTTTACATGGATCATCCCATATACGTGTAGACAATGTGTTCTTGCTTTTTACGTCATGACCAAAGCCCACCAGCAACATTTAACAGGTCTTACTACCTTCCTCTGGCTCTGCAAAGCCGTAAGTCTGCATGGGAGACATCCTGCACAGGTACTAAGCTCTATTAACCCCTTAGCTTTTTGAAATAATACTTAGTCTAGCTTCCAGTTGATATAACAATACCTCACTCACTTAGGTGGCTTCATCTGCAACTGCTGCTTCCACTTAGATGACAGGTTGGTGCTTTAGTTTTCTCAGCTCTGTTTAGGGTAAATGTTGCCCTGATATATTGAGCTTAATATTTTTATTCTAATAGAAAATGTTTGGTAGTAGTCTTGTCATCTTAATTGTTTTCCTTCCAGCAATTGCTGTCACTCTGGAAGTCAGTGCAAGTTTCCACTTGATGTTCCACGAGAGTCCCTCATCCCTCCTTTGATTTCTCCACAGCTTATTATCCAATTTTCTCTTTCATTTTAGTCTTATTTTTAAGATATTACTTGGGGCATCGTTTTTACGGATTCCCTTTTTTTAGTCCCAAAGCCCTTTATTTCTTTATCAGGTCAGCTTTCAGCTGCTGCTAGAGTCTTATTGGACTTTGTCATCCCATGGGAGAACCAAAGCCTGAGCTTACACTGAGATGACTCCTGTGAGCCTGCAAGGTAGACCTGAACGAGGAGTAATGGGAGGGATGGTGCCAGAGGCAGAGATGAGGAATAAAACTGTGGGAACAAGAGAGGCCAGAATCTTTGACTGTACTATTTTTAATCAGCACAAAGCCCAAAAGAAATTTAGTGGATAAACACTGTCAAACACGTTAAGGATTTTATTATTTTTTTTTCAGGTGGAAACAAAACTAAATAGCAGAAAATCCTTGCTTGGCAGAATGCTGGAGTTCATTTTAGATATTGATTGTAATCCTCTCTAACTGGTTTCAAACCAGTCATTAGGGGCAATCAGACAGTTTTCCCAGTGGCACTAGAGTCTAGTAGGAATCAGCAAGAACTCCATCTCCTTGATCTTTAAAGGCCACTGGGGACAGTCCAGCACCAACGGGGAAACGGTCCATGCTGTTTCCTTGCAGCATGGATCTCAGCATCCTGCTGAGAGCTGGAGGTGCTGCTTTCACCTGCCTCTCTACTACACTCAGAGGAGTCATACAGAGGACATCAGGGTTTCTTTTGTTAAAAATTCTTTAATAGATGCCATTTGTTTTCTGTGCAAAAAAAAAAAAAAGGGAAAGAAATTAAGGATCAGGCACTAAGATTTTTTTTCATCTTCTCTAACCTGTGTGGACCATGACTACTCTACATTATGCAGTGATTTTTTTCTTACAGAAAAATCAGTCTTCCTTAGTGTGCAACTGAAGACCTAGAAGATCTACAAGATGTCTACAGAAACAGTATCAGCATTACTAAGTGATCAGTCCCTTCGCAGATTGCTTACCTGAAATGTTGCCTGTTTGTCTGAGTGGCTCAAAGCAAGTTAGAAAACTCAGGCCTCTGGTTAAGATGAGAATATGAACAAAGGTACCATTACCTTAACTTTTGAGAAGAGAATCTCATCTGAGTATCAGCTAGAATAGAGAAAAAAGTCCTGTCTTAATCAGAAACTTTCCTATGCTGAAGCAAAGGCAAGGAACATGCAATAACCCAAGCTTAAGGGAATCCTGAGAAATCTTATCTACCTCACATGTATATACTTTACGAGGAAAATATTGAACGTGCACTTGAAAAGTTCTTAGAGAGCTAGGATTTTAAATGGACACTATTTAAAAATCAAAGGAACAATCACATGAATTAAAGGATGCACAATATTTTGCATTTTTTTTTAAATCTCAGCAGCTCACGGGCTTATAGCTTCTAAGGCTAGGGGAGACTAGCGTGAACATCTCTAACCTGTGTGGACCATGGCCACTCTACGTTATGCAGCGATTTTTTTTGTACAAAAAAATCAGTCTTCCATAGTATGCAACTGAACACTTGGAAGATCTGTAATGTGACTGAAAGCAGAGGATCTTTTACAGAATAGTAATTCTCTACTTAAAAACCTCAAGTGATGGTAAATCAGACATATTCTGAAAATCTGATTTAGAAGTTAACCCTTCTTTTTAAAAGATGTAATTTTCAAAATGTTTAACTTTTGTTTCCTTATGGGAATGTACCCCCAAAATTGTTTGTTCTTCTTGAATGAGTAAGTATTTTGACTGTGATCTAGTCACCTTTTAAACTAAATATTTTGAATATGAAAACCTGACTAATGCAGATAAGCTGCATGCATACATTGGAATCCTATCTTATATGTGCCTTTTTTTTCCCTGGTAGTTATTATACTATAATCACAATCTTGCTGTTTAGGAAAACTGAGGCACAGGGAAGTAACAATATTTGTCAAAGGATGTATGGTAAGTCACAGTCTGTAAAAATACAGGCGGCCAGCATTGTCACACATTCATGATCCTTCTTCACAAATGCTAAGCTCCATCCTTGCTTATTTACTCTTTATTTCATCTAGATTCAAACAAAAATATCAGCCAGTTTATTAAAATAGATCAAATATTTGTGAAGATTCACAGCCATATTTCTGTAAATGGTGTGAAGGCAGATATGCATCAGAAAGTACCAAACCAACCACAATACGATTGGAAGTTTAAAGCTAAAACCACCTAAAGGGTAAAGCAGCGCTCAGGTCTGCAAAGCTGTGGCAGGCAGTTTACAAAGACGGACTCTCTAAGGAGCAATCAGTAATTCCTGCATATTTACTTCAATGTTGTTCTGATATTTCCAGAGAGCATAGAAACAAAAAATAAGTCTCTTGACACTCAATGAAGCTGTGGCTGGAGGTGACACCAAAAGTCAGGGATTTCACTACATCATCATGTGATGTGATACGAAAATACATTGCATGTCCCTCTCAGAGTCTGAAATTTTTAATCATTTGTTCATACCAAAGAATTGCATTTACAGCTTACCAGTCTTCAGGTGCTTAGCAGAAATACTAGAGAGCTGCCACTGGCACTTCCCAGGCTCCTTGTGATGCTAAAAGGAAGAACAGGGGTTTCTGGAATGCCTCTGATCTGAGTAATGATACCAGCCTGGATACCCGCGAAAGAAACGCTGCAGGAGTGGTAAGAGCCTGACAGCGCGTGGGCACGCTGGAGCAGTAAGTGCAGATAAAGAGCAATATGTTTTTCCTTCCTGTGATGCGATAAGGCTTCTTGTACTCCTTGTACTTTCTTTGCAATACAGTCAGATACGCAACTTGTAAAAACAACCACCAGCCTGTAGGTTTTAAAATAATAATTAGCAATGACTGATATCTGGCTTAGGTTTCACACCTAGCAGCAGCCCCTCTGGTTTGAATTCACACCTAAGTCCTTGTGGTGTTTTGTTTTCCTGGTTTATGCTGGTACTGAAGGAGATGAGCTGCCAGAGGAAGGGACACATTTTATTGGGGTCTTTTCAGTCCTAGTTTTGTGCAGAGCTACAAACTCTTTCACCCTGAGGGGATATGTGCCATTTGAAGCGCTATCTAATGCTTTCTTCTGTGATGAGATGGTACAAAGACTGTTATAATTTATATCAAGAGCCAGGTTAAATTAATCACCATGAATCATAGCTCTTCTTTTTGGGATGTCATTACTTTGCATTGAATAGTGCCTGCTGGTCTCAACCTGGTTAAGCCACGCATACTAAACACTTGAAATAAAATTTTAAAAAAGAAAAAAGATAGTTCTTGACCCAAAATGCTTACAAGCCAAAAAAATTTTGAGATATGAATGAAAAAGCTGGGATGTGGTTAGAAAGGTAGGAGCGGGACAGTCAAGCTTTATCCATATTCCTCAGTGTGGTCTATGGACTTCTATTACCATCTTTTTCACCCATATTCAATCTCAGGAGGATCTTCCCAGAAAAAAATAGACACAATAATAGCTCATGGGCAGGAAGAACAAAGACATCACGACCTATCTGCAGAACTTGTCCAGCTTCTTGACTACTCCTGTTTAACATGCACCTACTTAATTGCAGATTACAGTTGAGATTCCTTGAAACAGGGAAGCACATACATAATGTTTTGTAGGGTATTTTATCTACATTCTAGTGGTTTCTGTACTTTGGTTCATGATTATGATTTAACCTGTGACCATATGCGCCAAAAGGTAACCAATTGTCCTCCTGTACCCAAAGCTGTTGTGAGAACAGAGCAGCAGAGGCTAAATGGCTAGTTTTACATATTTCCAATGTAGCTACCAAAGCTAGTTCTCCATCCCAGAAGGCAAATAATCTGATCCATATAGATATCTACCTTCAGATTAAATGAATTCCATAACAGTAGGGTAGAATTCAGCTCTAAATTAATATAACTAAATTTAGGAGTCCAGATGTAGGGGAACAGATGTGATCTAGGTGCCTAAGTTTCCATTACAGTTATTGCAGCCTAACAGAGATATTTAGGTACCAGCCAAAAGTGCTGGATGTAGCTGCTTTGACTTAGATATGCCTCAATGCCATCTGAGACGCTCCATGGTATCGGAAATGCTCATACGCAGTTGACAGAATTGACAGAAGACCTCTGAGAGATCAGCATCCTTCAGGAGCAGCAGCTGGAGACCGCAGTATTTTCAAGCATCTCAGATGACACTAGATATCTATGGGCAAGGAACTGAATAAAGTTTTAGGTGTTTAATTTAGAGTGAGCTGAATGACTCTAGGATCCATAGACTACGTTTATTAATTGTGATGGAAGCTTAGACATCAGGTTCATATGTAATCTCCGCACAGGCAGCTTCTCAGTCTCAGGGTGGTAAACCAGATGGAAAGAACTGTGTTCCAAGGAACATTTGTGGCAGGAAAATGCTTTTATTTCTATCTAAATTTATGCAAAGACGACTGATGTATTTTTAGTTGCAAATATCCTAAATTTCCCTGCTCTTCCTATGGAGAGTATGAATATATCAGGATGTAAAATACCAAATGTGAGTTCAACTTCAGGGTTACATGGTAATTTCTAAAATAGTTACCTTATCTGTATCTTCATGAGCAAGAGTCTGGGAAAAGCTGTAAAATCAAATTCAAGAAGCAACTAAAAACTCCATTGGTGGAAGAAGTCAAATTAAATGTGACTTAGTAGCAAAAAACTTCTAAAAGGAAAAAAAAAAACAACAACCCAAACACTGGGGACAACAGCACATTCAGTGCTCACGAGGAAAAAGAATGAATTTTACATGAACTAGGTTCTTCATGCAGCCACTGTTGCCTGTAGTATTTCTACAGCAGCTGATTCTAATGACTATTACATGGAAGCAGTAATTCATTCCAGGGTTACAAAATACCTGTTCCATGTGACAGCTGTTTTCTAACCAAGTTTGATTTACCTGGCAGACATAGATAAGGGTACAATTTGACCATAGATGCTTCAGTCATTTTATTGTAACTAAGGTCCAGAAAGCACCGTGACTTAACAAAAACTCTTGGGGAAAACAAAGTATTTTTCATCTTGCCCTGTAAAACCTTTTCTCCAGGGACCTATGATTCTCCTTCACCTCTATATATGTATAAGTAAAATGCAAATAATGCAAGATCGTTTAATACAGCACCAAGTCGTAAGCAAAGCTGTGAAATTTGCTGCTGCTCAATGGCAGTGGATGGTAGATGTTGCCAAGAACTATGTCCAGTGTCCGCTCTGGACTTGAATTTGAGCATGGGGACTGGTAACCTTGGAAGAAAGTGACTGTACTTCTGTTCACAGTTCAGTTTCTCGTGTCAGATTCAGGTCAACTACCCTGTACAATGGGAGAAAGAGAGAGAAGCTGTACCAAACATCCCACTCAACAGTAGAGATCTAACCAGACTTCAGAAGCAGCGATAACACTGAAAGATAACAATAGCAGAGAGACTTTTCAGAGACTTTGGTGTTTCGCATATCGGTTACCATTTGGTCAGCCGAGAGCAGCCACTGACAGCTCTCTCAGCACGTCAGACAAATGTAATACGGAAACTGAAAACAGTAAGTGTCTTAAATGAAAGTCAACAACCATTAACTCATTAAGTCAGATTAAGTCTGCACTGAGTTGTCAGAATAAACCGTGTGTGGAGGAGTATCAAAGACGTAATTAAGGTATTTGTAAAAAGGACCAGAGGAATTACTGGTCACCAGGTCACAAGCCTTTTCCTCTTTTTGCCCAGGTCCTTCTAAACAAGGGGACGACTTTAGATAAAACAAAGTGAGTGTGTATAAGGAGTCAAGATCTAGGCTAAGAGGAAATATTATGGTAAGAAATGTGCATTGGACTTAAAACTAGTGTACCTTTTTTCATACCAATTAGCACCACTCATTCTCCTGATCTGAGTCTCTGAAGAGCATTTGCCAACCCCAACTCTGTCAATTCCATGACGTATGGCAACACTATTTTTGTTGTAATGCTTCCAAAAATGCTCTTTTGTTAGAAGAACATATTTGCTCAGATAATAGCTGAGTCTATACACCGTATGCAGCCATAACTGTGTCCCCTACTTGTGACAAAAAGATAACTTCAGTTTTAAAACAGACACTGATGTTGGCTTTGCTTTAGATAGGGGACAAGAATGCCTAGGGAAAATCGTGGCCATTAAACAAACAAATACAGTATGCCCCAGCAAAATGTCAATTAGAAGCATCATTGTGCTAAACGAAGATGCTCAATTTTTACTCTAGTAACTCTACCCCAACCCTCTCTGAGAACCTACGGATACTTTAAACCTACTTTGCTGCTTACTGTTTGTATTTGAAGAGACAAAATCAAACCTAATCTGATTCCTCCTGTTCCTTCTATTTTCAGTGAACAGTTATACACTGTTGAGAAA
The DNA here is from genome assembly GCF_000708025.1 of Charadrius vociferus. Lineage (NCBI taxonomy): Eukaryota > Metazoa > Chordata > Aves > Charadriiformes > Charadriidae > Charadrius > Charadrius vociferus. The sequence continues at coordinate 5,733,212 of NW_009647572.1, read as the reverse complement.
TTTCTCCTAAGTACCTTTTCCTCTTTACTCAAAAAAGACAATCAATCCATGTTATTTATATAATTTCTCTCAAGAGAGTCTCTTAATTCTACACTGATAAATTGCTATTTCAAATTTCTGTTAGAACCAGGAACACCAGTCATTCCATATTGCTGATATTAACATTCTTGATTTCATTTTTGTAGGGGTTTCAGTGACTCAGCATCACATTCCTCATGATTAGGAAACGTTTTGCAATTCCACTTTACGATACATCAATAAAATTTTATCTTTCCCTTAATGTGCCCTTCTGAGATGGGCCTGCCATAAAACACATTCGTGTGCTGCTGATTTAGCCATAGTTCTCTTGCTGATTTTTTCGATTCCTCAACACACTTATCATTAATGTAAACTCCATCAACTCTTACTCCCACTTCAGCTAAGAATCTGACTGAAAAGCAAAGACCGGAATCAATTTCTAATTTAGGAAGAAAAGAACTGCTTGGGAAGAAAATTACTTAAGAGGGAAAAAAATAATCAACAGCAACAGCCCTTGCAATTACTGTGTGAAATTAAGAAATTTACAAATGCAAGAAGTACAGACTATAGCTTTTTTAAGATGGTCAGATATTCTAGTTCAAAAATATTGGGGTTGTTCCTCCTAAATTTTTGTACCTGTTTAATCAAAGCCAATGCAGACATATGACTACAC
>NW_009647572.1:5702195-5732498 GCF_000708025.1 Charadrius vociferus | reverse complement strand
TGACAGAGTCAGATACTGCTTCTGTCTGTTTCATGGTGCAGTTAAGTGGCTGATCTGTCTTCCTCAGTACATTTTCAGCACCCTGTCCTTCTAACTTATCTCCAGAGCACCTGGGCCCAAGAGAAAATAAGAAAGGGGAAGTAAAGAGAGGTGCTAGCGGGTGATGGGCAATGCCAGGAGAAAGCAAGTTCAATGCAAATTAAAAGAACCGCAGGATGAATTAGGCTGGATATGGAAGCTTAGCAGAACACGGGTAAAGATTTGAACTTTACCCCCTGCTCCCAGGGACTGCTACATAATTCTCAATCACCATATCATGACAAACAATAACTCTTATTGACAGCAATCTATTTCAGGTAACAAGGGCCGTGCAAAGGCAAAGCTATGACTTTGAATCTTCTCAGGCAGGGAAGGGCACTGAGCCGAGACTCCCATACTTTGAACAAGTGCTCTAACACCAAGCTAAAGAAGATGAAAGAATGAGCTGCCAGTTTTGAAAGAGGTTATACATATTATGTAAAGCCAAACCTGAACTGTCGAACTACTTAAGATTTCAGAGGAGAAAGAGAGGCAGGAATACCCAGTTTGGATCATCCTAGCAGGACCTATGCTCAGAGATGCTTTGCCTTATCAAGACTGAGGTGCTTTCTGGACATGCTGAAGACCTTCTGTTACTTTGGGAACTTTAAAGTTCAATATTAAAAGAAACATGGTAACTTTAATGGACAGTTGAGTTGAGATTTTGAAGATTTAACTTGGATTTATGTGTCTGCAATCTCTTAAGTAAGTTCTTTTGCATCTCAGTTCATGACCATACAAGAAGCCTACTTTAAATTCTTTGAATCGTTGATACAACTGGGATTCCAATTGTTCCTATGCTTTTTTAGGTTTTGGATTGGCAGCTTTCCATGCAGTCAGATATCCATGGGCATTACTGGTGTTCTGAGCCAGTTTTCAGAACAGGCACCATATATCTTATATATTGATGATGAATAATAGAGATATACAGATCTGTTTTCACTTTGAAGAAGGTCTAAGGTTAAAAACAGCAAAATTTGCTTTATGTAACAGACCAAGAATTAAATTCAGACTCTTTTCTGTATGCTAACAGCAATAACACATATAATATTCACTCATTAGCTCATATATCAAGACACATTGTCTCAACTGTTCATGCCTTTCACAAGATGGCCTTAAAATAGAACTCCGATTCTGATGTATTCAGAAAAAATTTCAAAAAAGATGAAAAATCCTATTTGTAAATAAAACTAAAAAAGCCAAGCAGAAAATCCATCATTTAATTTTAAAATAAAGCTAGAATTTAAAGAAAGATAAACCAAAAAAGTTTACACTTACATTTTATTTAGGATTCCCATTCACATACTATTTGCCCAGTGATAACATTTACGAGTTAAACTGTATTCCAATATTAGTGAAAGAATGTAATTTTTTTTTGTCTTGCAGAAGAAACACTCAAAGGTCAGCAACTATAATTCAAGGTCAAAATTTCTCCTGACTCTTGTTCTCTTCACACAGGAGCTGGTTTAAAACACTGCTCTGTTTGAGAGCTTTTAGACTGGATATATCTTCACTTAGAACAGGGATATCTTCACTTTGATCCTCAGTTATCAGACCTTCACTGTCTGACAGTGTGCACAGGAGTGTATCATTTTCATAGGTAGGAAAATAATACCTGAAAGCAACAAGGCATAATTACTAGATAGTCACATATTTTGTTTGAAAGAGGTAGAGCATATTTTATGAAATCAGATTTTAAAAAAGGAAACATGAGAAAGTCTGGTTGTCTGGAATGAGAATAAACAGCAAACCGAAAAAATCAACTGGCATGGACATCTTAGAAGAGTAATACAGAGGAGCTGGCAACAGAAAAGTCCTTCCCCCTCTTTCTTCACCTGTATGTTGTCACAACTGAGGCCAGAGATCCAGATTTATCCCACAACATATGCTGAACTGAGATGTTTGAGTTAGAACATAGGTACTTTACCACTTAAGGCATCATCGCCCAGACCTATTCAGCCTACTTACAATCTGAATCAGTGTTATGTTATGCTCTCTATTTGCTATGGAGAAAACCAAGAGTAAAAAAACAACTTGTTTTGATGCCTAAAGTTAGGTAGATATTATGCATATAGGTATACTAGACATGCAAAATAAAGGGTTTGGTTTGTTTCTAGAACTATATGCCCTGAGATATGCTATAGGCTATATGTTACTAGCAAGGAAATGTTACTAGCCAGATGTTCATCCCAGGCATGGTCTGCATCTGTGTAGAGAGCTAACGGCTGGAAGAATCTCATGCCTACAAGTGGGGCATTCAAGATGTCACTCCGGTGCACAGATTCAACCTTGGTTACGCCAGGAGGGAAAGTGCTCCGAGTGCACCACGTATGCCTTTCACTGTTCACTGCACAACTGCAAATGCAGGCAGAAGACAATTTTGCAACAATAAACTTCTCCAGCATCCTGACTTGAAAGTGCAGACACTATTTATGGGGATAGTACATCCTGGACGCAACTAGAAGAACAGTATGACATGTTCATTTTAGCTTCAGACAGAACAAGGATTTATAATTCTGAATAGTTTTGACACCACTTATTATTTTATCTGGGCCAGCAGAGCTGGGGAGCTCAGGGCACTGTTGCAGTGGCAAACCCTAGAAGTTTCAACTTACTGTTTTACAGACATTATCAAATAACAGTATAAATGCTGGAAGGAACATGTGTGCCCTTACTGTGGCTGATCCCATGTAGACCTGGGTGGCAGGAATGTAATGTGTTTGGTCTCTTCCATGTGACTTATCAATCCTCCTTTAGACTGAAATTTCTCCTGGCAGTTGTAACAACGACAATGATGGATTTCTCTTCTGATGAAGTTCACTAGCTTTACTTGCTGATAAAAGTTCAGACCTAGGAGAGATGTTAGCAGACAAGCACTTGAGGAACATGACACTTTTACTTTACAAATGCTTTCTTGGATTAAGCATAAGGATCGATAAGGGTTTACTGAAGACCAGCACTGCCTGAATGCTGTAACTTAGCAAATTAACTGAACAAATGTTTTTCCCAGCTGCAGGGGAACTAGCCCTTCTTTTAATGTAAAAATTGCAAACACCTTGCTTCCTCTCAGTCTACAGGAGAAAGCAAACATTGGCCAAACACAGCTTAGAGTGCAGCCTTCTACCTTTCAAGCAAGTCTTAACAGGAACAACAATAATGATGATTATTATTATTATTCCAGGGCTCCAGCAGCCAGACCTGGGGCTCATAGAGTGGGTATTTATAGAAGCTACTGTGCAAAAGAATCCAATGGTTTTAAATAAAATATCACACATCCTTGGCACTAACAACAGTTCCAGAAAAATAAAGTGTTCTTGGTATTCTTTTCAAGCTGACAGAAACAGTTTCCATAATGGAAAAGTTAAATGTCCAAACAAAAATCAAATTGATACAGTTGTTTTCCACTATTCCTGTGATGTGGTTTTCTCCACACTAGTGGCAAATGCTGACAATTACAGCTTCTCTTACTCACCATGCTCTGACTTTATTTTGGGAAAGTCAAATTCATGTGACTTCTGGAGGAAAAAAAAAAAAAAGGAAAGAATAAAATATCTTATTTCTACTGCTTCTACTATTCCAAGCTAAAAACAGCTCAGCTTTTCCTAGACTGACACAGACACATGCATATAGACATGCAAACACCCAAAAGTTTTGTTTCATAAGAAACTTTCATATTCTGTTAAACTGCACCACTCCTGTTAAATAGTTTATTAAAACTGAAACACAGATGCTAACCATCAAATATATTAAATCATCAAGTCACTATAATATTAAAGATGCTACCTCTTTATTGTCTGTACCAGTCTGTACACTCACAAGTAACAGCTAGTCATACTTTCAATGTAAAACTTGACTGCATATTTTAGAGAACAGATGCTGGAGATGCATGCAGTACTTTAGTTCTGCACTAAAGAGGGCATTCTAATGCAGCAGCTGATCCGATCTTAACAAAGATGCTACAATCATACTTTTTGATTTCAAGTGATGGAAGAACTGACATTTAAAACAAGTCTTACCTGCATGTGAAGATACAATTTTTCTGTGGTGTCTGCTTGTTGTTCACAGAACAGGCAAACTGCACACACCGGATGCTCTTCCCAGTCAGACCAGTCTCTTATGATTAAGAATCAAAAAGATTCATTTAATTGTGGAAAAGAGAAGAGGTATTTTGTGAAAGGGCACTTTAGATTCTGCATTCACAGCGCTAGAACTAAATCCAGAGAAACTGAAAAATTTAAAGGGGTGGAAGAGACAGTGTAGATTTATAGCTGGATACACGATTAAAATCTGGTTTACAGTCTAAAAAACCTACAAATTCAAGAGTAACTAAGAAGTTACTGTTTAATTCCCGTGCAGACAGGCAGTAAGTCTGACCTGAATTTGGCTGCACTAACAAATGGGATCTTAACTTGAATTTCTATCCAGTTTGGCAACTCATCAAATACTGTGTTCAGTGTTTATTTTTATAAGGTCTTTTAAAATTCTTATACCTTTCTAATCTTTCAATACACCAGCCAAAGACATAATCATCAGGCAGAGTTCACTCTAAGTGTTATTTACTTATCAAATATTATTATTCCTGAGACACTAATTTATGCTATGTTTAGACATGCACACAAAGAATACTTTACCAACACATCTATTTAGAAGTCCAATACTGCTGAGAGATAGAAATATTATTGCAACCACATATAATCAAGTAAAATTAAGTTCAAGTCATAGACAGAACCAGGAAGGTCAGGGGCCCTGATACCCACAAATTTCTTCCTGCTTATTCAATTCTCTATGGCCAAGGAAGTTATTTGAAGGCCTGGACCACAGAAGAATGCAGAGTAGAGGTGGATGTTGCCCTAAATCACCACTGTTGAGAAGTTTCCTTTGAAATCCTGTTATCAGACTTTTTCATACCACTTCTGTCTCATGCTGGCATTTTTGATGCTTACTCTTGATTTTTAAATTTGAGCAAAAACCGTTCAACTGGGTCCTTTTAGTACAAAAGTAAAAAAACCCCTCCATTTTGCCTACATCATTACAAACCCAAAAGGCTGTTGTTTGAGCTATAAGCAAACAAAAAATAGGCTTGTGGTTGAAATATGAAATTTACAGCCCTTGTTGTGGAGAAGTGTCTTTGATGAGAACAATTTGGAATCGATTTGATTGGCTTAAATGAATTTTAACTGTGTACTAACTATGCACAGCATTTTCCCTGTAACTACTTTCAACAATAACGATCTTGCAAGTCTTTATAATGGGTACATAAGTAACTCTTACTCTTCTACATTATACAGTAATTCCCGGTCGTCCTCTGACTGCACTTCCTCCCACGACTTTCCAAATTCCTGGCGATAAAAAAAGAAAAGAAAAAAAAAAACATTTCCTGATTCACATCACATTTTAAATATCAACTGAATGAACATCTGGGAAGTCACAATCAATATCTTATTTTGGATTACTTTGGTATTTCTGTAAGTTAAAGGTAGCCATACAACACTGCTTTAGCAATATTTTTTTTTTAAAAAAAGCACAATTTGTTTTGTCTTCTAACAGGGCATTCCCCACCCTACACCTGGAAAGAAGATGATTTGGCACACAGCTCTCAAGAAGAGGATCCAAGCTCTGTGTAAAACGACTGTTGCAACACTACCAAGATGTTCCCGAGGTGGGTATGTTATCACTGGCTCGAGTTTGCCATCACACTTGCTCAATCCAATCTGCCTACCTTGCTCTTCATGCAGCATCTGCTGCTTATACAATGCAGCTATCACACCTGAGACTTTAGCTGGCACAGCTACACCAGTCAGCGCCTGTACCCTGTACAAGGTCATGTCAGTAAAACACATGGTGTAAACCCAGCTAGAGAGAACTCCAGAAGGGCAGTGTGAGCCAGGGCATAGATCTCTGAGATAGACTCCAGTTTCTCTTCCATCCTCTTCTCAGACATGAACGTAAGCACATCTATTCACGGTGTTCTACTCTTCCTTTTACTTTTTGTGTTGTTTATTTATATCTTAAAGACCTTCAGCACAAAGTATATCACAAAACATTTGTGCAGCGTTCAGCACAATGGCAAGCACTCTCAGCATGACTGCGATATAAATAACAGGCAATAAAGAGCTGGAGCACTCTACTGAAATACCAACAGTGATCTTCAGCTAGTGTTTTTCTTTCCTCTGATTCTTCCTGCCTTTAAAAATAAACCAGAGCAAGCTAACCAATAATCAAAATAGTATTTTTGAACTCATATTTTTGATGGCTGCGAAGGATTCATGAAGATCATAATTGATGATCTTCTCTTCATTACAAAAAAGAAAAGGCAGCTAATAAAAAGATCATTCTTTCATTTATTTCATTCAAATACTACCTCTGATAAATATATTTAACAAGATCCTTAGTAACAAGTGTTATTATTGCCTTTATAGTTGTTTGGAAAAAGAAGGAAAAGATATCCACCATTTAACAATTTAATGACAATTTTCAAAGCTGTTAGTGTCTATCAGGTAAATGATAAACAAATGTCTCTAGACAGCTCTAAACATAATGTCATCATATATTATAGAACAAAAATTCAGTAATTAATTCAGTGATGCTACATGGTAGTGAGTAAACTCTCTGAGTTACAGGGGAGACTCATTAATGTCACCATTACTGTGAGATAACATGAAGCCATTAACACCTCTCACCACATGTTCTCCCAGCTGCACACTAGTTTCCTAAGGCTGTTAATGTTAACACCTTAATGAGAGGATAGCGGCTCACAACCACTGCAAAATGAAGATGAATGCTCACAATTTTTCCCCTTACCAGCTTGAGGTATATGTGCACAAAAGAAAATGTAAAAAACAGCAGCCAATACTAAGCTTCACCTTTTAATTAAAGGTGAAAGGGGAAAACTACACACAAGCTTTGTTATTGTTGCTCTTTCTTTATGGTGTTTCTGTGAAGAAGGCAGAGAAAGATCTTGTAAGAGGTCTCTGTTTTCCTCATCTATTTATATTCAGTGGAGAAAAAAAAAACGGAAAAGGAAAAAGCTAATCAGGTCCGGTATCACTGGAAAATTGCATGGTGAATGGATAACTAGGGACACTGTGATGAAAGTGCCAAGAGACTCAAGCTGACCAATTGGGTGGGAAAGAGTTCTTCAAAACATTCTTAAAGCTCTTTCAGGTTTTATAATTTTTCTTTTTTTAAAAACACTTTTTCAATTCTACAGCTTGATGGGCATCTGGGATGAAGGGTGCCTTTGTTAAGTATTCAACTTCCCTTGCTCTTTCATCCAAGATGCAAGAGCTCCCAGCAATCATCTCTAGAGATTCCCAAGAAATTCTTAACAAAACCAGAGAAAAACATAGACTTGACATTTTTAATAGTTCAAACAGTAGAAAATGCATAATTAAAAAAAATGCAGGCCTTGCTATATATCCAAGGAAAACCAACTTTTTTTAAAAAAATACTTCCTGTGTACCTCACAGACAGGAGGTTCCTACAGAAAAGTGAGGAGAGCATGCAAACGTGTGTGGTTTGATTTCTTCTTCCAAAATGAAGTCTAAATGCACAGAGATTAACTGACTCACAAGCAATTTATCTTCTCAACTTGAGCACAGTTTTAAGGGTTCTACGGGGAGAAGGTCTCTGTGCTTCACTGAGGTAACATACCTCAACTTGAGAAGAAGTGCTGAGATGGGAGAAACTAGAAACAGCAGCTGGTATCTCAAGCCGTTTTCCCAAAAGAGCAGTTACTGAACTACATGCAAATGTAGTTCCAGGCCTGTGGAGCTCAGAAACTCCAAACAGATGCTGCTTTCCCCTGCAAATTTGCTCTCACCCTTCTTCTCACCTGCCTTACTGCCATCATCTGAATTGTTGATGCTTTATTAGATAGAAGAAATGGTCTTACCAAAACACTAGTTAAAAGACATTGGATGAATTTGAATACGAAGCGCTCCCCGACTTGGTGAATTTTATTAAGTCTTGAGCTATCACCAACAGATAAAGGATTTTCCTTCACTGTTTTACAAAATATACACCGCGTAAGTCAAAACAGTCTAAATATAAATAGTAACCCCAATAACAAAACATTCTTCCCCTGGCCTCCCAACAGATAATAATGATGATTTAGGGCTTGGCAATAAGGAGAAAACATGTTTTTATCTTTGAGGAAAAGTGAAGGCTTTATGAAACAAGTTTTCTAGTAAGTAACAAGTATCATTTTCAGCCATCTATCTTAGTCATAAATGCATTCATTATAGTGATGTTACATTACTATAGATATATGCCATTAGTCAATTTGAAAATAAATATCTGTGCTTCATACAATGGGTACTCTATACTTAAAGTGCTGCTGGTAACAATCAGGTGAACACAGAAGGAAAGGCCCTGTCAGTCTGGGTCCACCGCAGTTCCTTGGGCTGGGAATAAGAGAGTTTTAATACTGCCTTCTGTTCTTTTATGGCCTCCAGCAGGCACCACAGACTACAAAGTTCTTCCCTCTCCATTTTCACTTGGCTTTGTGCAAGGTGAGTCATAGGGCCACAATCTAACATCGGCACAGAATCAAGAAAATCAGGTTGGAATGTTTTTTTTGAGAAAAGAAAAATAAGGTAACCTACATATGTATCTTGGATGCATTGTTGCTCAGTTCTTCACAGTTCTTCACAGTTGGTCTTTTTCAATTTATATTTCAAGCCTTTCTGAATAAGATTGGTATCATCTTCCATACTTACACAATACTGACAAAAGACCTCCAAATCTACTGGGGAAGAGACCCCACTGCCTTTCAAGTGATTTGCATAATTGCAAAACTCCCACTGTAATTCAGTGTAACTACCTAATAATAAACTTTTGATACTTGCTTATGAAGGAAATCTATTATACATGCACATAACAAAAAAACCTTCCACTTCTACTAAAGACCACATGTAATACTCTTATCTTAACACGAACCTGTGAGCAACAGAATATGCCAATAATATGGGGGTAGACAAATCAAAGCAGCTTGTAGGTCATGACAGAACTCACAGAAAGTCGCCGAACACCGAAAGGAATTTGCACTTATATTACTTATTGTTATGCCAAATAGGAAATTTAGGGGAGGGAATTACCAACACACAGACATAAAATGTAACTTATGTTACAAAACCAGATTCTTACAACTGCACTAAGAACTCATGTGAAGCCAAAAGCAGAATGGAGGGAAAGGAAGGCGGCAGGCAAGCCTATTGCTTTAAATGAAATCAATGGGAGCTTTGCCATCAGCTTAAAAACACCAGTAAGAACTGGCCAGAAGATCATGAGGCAATTCAGCAGACATTCTCAGGACATCTGAACAAAAAGCCCTTAAAGCCTCTCAGTACAAAAGCCACAAAATAAAGGAAACTGCCAGTTCCAGCTTTATAAGACTATTTCACCCAGTGCTTGGTGAAGATAATATGTAATGGAAAATTATAAAAAAAGGACAATAATGTCTGTAAGATGGTTGTACTAAAAAACTATCCAATTAAGTAGCTTAAGATCCAGCTGCTGTTAGAAAAGCTTTACGGTGCACATCCTAAAAGTAAGGTGGATAAGACTGTAATAATATTGATGTTTATCATTAGAGACCTACTTAATCTTATAGTCTCTTTATGATGAAAAGAAACTTGATCAAACTGGCATAGGAAGATCTTTATTACATTCTGAAAGTTCAAACCTTTCTGTGAAAACATACAAAAAATAGACAAATTGTATGCCTACATCTTTAGGTCAAGATGAATTCAGTAGTAAATTTTGAAACCATACATCTATCATTTCAGATAAGATATCTAATCCATGTCTGTGTCTGTGAAATTGTGTAATTCCCCTGGACATTTACAGCAATGCAAAGCACAGATCTTTAAGGCTCATTGATAAGTCAGTAAAGCCTGATAATACACATTAAAAAAAATATCCTTTAGTAAATTGTGAGGTGCTGGGGGAGAGGAAGCTAAATCTCTACATCAAGTCATTACAGAAAGCAGACCTTGCATATTATCTAGAATTCACTGAATATAGGATTCTTTTTTTCAAGCTGAGTCTATCACATTAATATAATCTACTGTAGTCTACATATGTGCAGTAGAGAATAATGTTATTTCTCCTCACGTGTAAAGACCAATCTACTGAACCCCTGGTGAACAAATTAAAGTTCTTCCCTTTAATCTACTTCTCCTTTGTGGAAAAATAAAGGCTTTGCCAAAGGCTATTTTGAAAGCAAACACTTTGTACTACATAGGAACTATCCTAAAAATTTCACGTTAATGAAAAATGTAATCTCATGCAACATCAGTGTGCAAATATACATTTTATAGCAAACTATTTTTATAAGTGTTTAAGACAGAGTTTTAAGTCTGGTTTTAATCCTTTATTCCAAAAAAAATCCTTTCTTTAAAAGAAGAAATGTCAGAAGTTCTGATATGACTACAGTTTGAAGGACCAGAAAGACTGAGTAGAAACAGTCCACTGGGTAGAACGTAGTGAAAGGCAATTGAAAATTTGTGGAAAGAAAACATGGCTGTAGCAGAACATATAGAGCCAGAAAAAGAATTGTGATCGATCAAAGTATGTCCCAGAAGAAGCACTGGCAGCATACTGGTAGAAACCTTGCACATGCAGACACCCCTGCCCAATTTTGAACATTTTGGTGGTTTGACATATTTTATTTGAATTATATTCCCCACCCTTTGTCTGTACTAGCAAGACCTGAAAAATATATCTGTAAGCGATGCTGCTAAGTGATCAATACCTGAATTGGTTCAGGCTCGCATAAGAAGTCACTCTGCAAATTCCTGCCCAGATTACCAGCAATAACTAAAGAGGACCACGGCCCTGACTTGAGTGCTGTCCTGTGATTGCCCATACTGTTTACTAGTTTGCATGCACCGTGGCCACGCCAGCAGCACTACCCAGACAATGCTTGGACATGGCTCAGGAAGTGTATAGGCCACAGATCAGTCTCAGTAGACAGCACAGATAAGGGCACCAGTTCTGGAGCAACTGGAGAGAGTGGGAAAAGAGGTTAGGTATATGAATATTAGTCTTGCTGTTATATTTACTTTGGCATATTCTGCTTATTAACATGACACAGCCACTGTGTCTCCACTGATGTTATGACTTTCCTGCATGTCTCTAAAATTGCTGAAGGGGTATCACATGGTCCTCTGTGCTTCTAGGCAGTCATCTAGCTCAGTTTCCTGATCAAAGCTAGGACAGATTCAAATCCAAACAATGAATGGAAATTAGACACAGAAGGTAATTTAAAGGGGATCCCAAGTTCTGAAAACGTAAGATTACCTACAGGACTAGCAGAGAAGAACGAAACTATTAAAATCACTTAAAAAAATTACAATGTTAAATTTAAGTCTGTTAACTTGCAAGGAAGAAGTGAATGCTCAGTTCTGTTGAGGAGCTGAGAACATCTACCCTGCAGAGCTTCATAACTTTTTGTCCACTGTGCAGCATGTATAGGTCAGTTTTTAAAGCAGTGATATTTGAATATCTAGAAAAGAAAATAGAGGCCTCAGATCATTGATCTTTGGAAGGAAAGTATACAGGATAATAGAGGGAATTCACTCCATTGTGGGTAGAAGGGACTTGGCAGAGCATTAAACATGCAACTTTTTGTTCTTAGTATTAGAGTAAAACCCAGGGAGAGAAATTAAAGGTAAGGAGTAGGTAAACCAGTCAAGGACGCCTATTTATAACCTGGATATTAACACATGTATTAACACTGGCACAAAGACTAGTTCAGGTGAAATATAGTTATTGCTGGGACAGAATGAAGCAGCTCCTATATTCATGAGTTGAAGACACCAAGTGAAAATCTGTTACACACATGCATACATACTCTCAAAGGTCTGTGTCCTGGTTTGAGATAAAAAATATGAATACCTAGCAACACACACCTACCTGGAGGCTAAAAACAAAGACTTACTTTTTCTTACATCTATGTGTCTTTCGTTTTCCTCCTCTTTGCATTTAATTTACACTCTGAAGAGCACTTCCAGCTTAAGGTTTGTAGAAAACAAGCTCAAAGCCAATAGCATTCAAGTTAGACCTCCATTTACTTCATTACTCTATTTCATTTTCCCTTCTGGTTATTAAAGCAGAGACTGAGCACTAATGACATGATGATTAGCATCTCTTCAAGCTGCATTCTTGCATCTCTCGAAATCAATTCTCAACAACAGATGTTTACTATCCCTTAGTTTAACAATTATCCAGAATATCATACCATAAATGAGCATATTTCTTAAGAGTCCTTCACTTGATTTTTGACCTTTGTACTAATTGCTGGTTTGGAATTACTCACTTTTAACAAGACATTCTCTGTATTTCTTTAGTCAATTTGCTAATAATTCATAGAAGCACTTACCAAATAATTAATGATATAAAATTTGTCATATTCTTTGTTTTTGGCATTGATTCTGCGATGCTGCTTCTTTCTCATGTGATCTTTAAGTGTGTTTTTGTCTCTGAAGACTTTTTCACAGTATAAACACTGCAAACTAAGACAAAAAGGTAAACAGGTCAACACATGAAAACAAGAATAGTACAAGATAATATCCTTAAATAAGCTGGAGATATATACAGAAAGATTGATGCTAAGCATAAGAGAGCAAGCTAAATGAAAAATAAAGTTTATTTAAAAAAACCCCAACAACAAGGTAATCTTAGTTCACAATAGAGTCAATCAAACACAGCGATGACAAAAATGACATGAAAATATAGATGATAAAAAAGTTTAATGTTTGCCCCATATGCAAAGTAGGAAAAAACTCTGATTACCCAAAATTGTCCTACCAGGGTATGGGAGAGCTGCTAATTGGTCAACATGTGAACCCTTAACTCAGCATGCACTTATACTGGCATCTAATCCATCAGTAACTGTTTCTTTGTAATTTAGAGTGAAAAAACCCAAACTCTGAATTTGCTACATATCTTTAAAACCAATTCAAATTAACTAAACAGAAAGTTTTATACTTCTATCTCAACAGAGAGGCAAAATGAAAGTTTGCCAGGGTGATAAATGTGTTTTGAAATACAGAGAAATCAAATTTAGTAAATAAATTCATATACACAAATACACACGTGTGTATATATATAACAATTAATGTATACATATATACATACATACGTATATGTACATATATATATACACATATATAGACATGAATTATTATACATATAGACACATTACTTGACAAGGTGAAATCATTTATTAACAAATGAGAATTTTACCACAGTATGTCTTCCAGAGCAATTCAGGCAAAACAGAAGTATACGCACTGTATTAAATTCTCTATTATAAGTACTATAAAATAATTGTTCTCTCCACTGTAGTATCAAATGACAACTGAAAGTTGAGCCTATAAAGCATTAAATCAAGTCTCTTGACTCAGACAGTGCGACTATGAGGACAGTAATCTGCATTTCAGCCTAAATGGGCGATTCTCCCTGAAATGGATGATGGTCATTTTTTTGGGCAGAAACATAGCAGAGCCCTGGCCTTACAGGAACATTCTTGTTTAATGGATTTATGTCTTGAGCCTCTAGTTAGCTGAAGTGCTAAAACACTTTTCTTATAAGTGATGGCTTACATATCCTACCACGATGGAGACCGTTTCTTGGGCCCTTTGAAAAATTATCTCTGCAGGGGGATGAGGAAAACTCCTAGAAAATAATTTCTCATGAAATAAAAACTTTGTAACTGTGGCATTATATCTTTGTATTGGAGATGCCGGCTGGCAGGAAAAACAATTTGATGGGAGGGAAAAATGGCAGCACTTTAAGACACAAACCCCACAGATATTAAAAAATTGCAGTGGCTCTGATTTAAAATGATCACTTTTTTTTCTTTACTCACAGATGAAAGCATGCTTGATTGTACAGCCAGAAGGAATTTTAACAGTGTCTGGGTCAGGCCTTTCTGTGATTTCCCCAGGTTTTAAGATATAGATGTTGAAGAAGAAAATTATTTTCTTACTCAGGCATTTGCCCTCAACAGAAACCATTAATATTGTGCCTAGAAGGTATGTACTTATACCCTGAAAACCCTCATGCTCCTTCAGCAAAGGTGCATTCAGATTCCCTTCAGGTCTTCAGCAATTCAGGATTCTCGGTGGTTTTTTTGCCTTCCAAGAACTGTTGTATCATCTAGGCTTACCGTCAAAGAAGTTTTGAGCTCTTTTTGTGCTTGCAGCCTCACAATCTAAGTACTGCCTTGTTGGTGAATCACAGGTCCAATGGAGAATACAGATATGAATTTTAATATCTGCTTTGCTCCACCTAACAGCAAAGTGTTTGCTCTGCTTGTGAAAGGCATTCCCAGGAAGAGTACTTAATGCTTTTCCCCAGCATATACAATGTAGTCACACTATTTCCCTGAAACAAGATTTTTCTCCTCTTAATAATATTTTTGGGTACTATTCTACTACAATAGCTATTAAGTCTTCTCTTAGCAGTATGAGAAGTGGCCTTTCATTGCTTTGGAAGCAATTTCAGCATGTATATGAACTACAGAGAGGACTGGCTTTGAGAAACCTCCATTGAAATGAAACCCTCGGGTCCTGCTGATAAATAGTAAAGGTGCAATTTATCAGTGAGCAAAGTACCTCACTGCATTAGTCAACACCTATGATAACATAAAAGACATTCTTAATACATCCTCATTTCTGGAAGTTAACCTGTATCTATTGTGACTGCACATTCTTTCTCAGCCCAAAGACTAAATCAGAGAGCACTGTTGACGTTCCCATCCTTTGAATCTGTCTTTTTTTTTTTTCCAGATGTACAAATCAATGCATCCTAAATTTACTTGGAAGGATATTTACTCTTAATTTCTATATTCCAATTTTCACAAATCCCAGTGTTCTGTGGCTTTTGATAACTAAGTCTAAGATTTAAGCAAATTTCTCCTACGGTCTTTGATTTCAGATTGTATTAAAATGTAATAAACTTGTTAAAGCTACAGCTTAATTCTTAAGGAAGTACATTTTCTGCCAGAGCCCGATTTATATTTGCAGCATATTGTCCCATTTGTGAAATCCATAAAGGGTACTTAGATACTTGCAAAGGAAACTCAACATGAAGAATTTCTTGCTCTTTGCTACCCAAGTTCTTCTCACAAATTCCCTTTTTAATGCCTTCAGCCATCTCAGGTTTACATGTTTCTGAGGCAGCATCTGCACTGGCTTTCCCCTTCTGCTCTGGGATATACTCTATAAGCAGTAGAGAAGGGAGAGACCAAACATCCCACAGTATCTATATATAAACAGGCAAATAAAGATGGGCGTAAGAACTCTGTATTCAGTGATTAAAGAGATGTTTAGCAAGAAGATTGTTATGATGAGAAAGAAGAACATTAACTCTAACAGTTATGAGGAAAAGGGACGTGCTATTATTGTTGTCAATGGAAACTGTGCAATGCATAACAACTGAAGCACTGCGTGACTCCATTTTTCCAGCAAACACATACTATGAATTGTTATGAATTAGCTTTCAACAAGTCAACAAAAAGCCTTCAAAGAGCACTTATGATAAACTTACATTCTCTCTTTGTTTCTTCTTAACTCACCACAAATATTGAATTAATTTTAACCCAACTTATTTCCAAGGTTAAATGAAATATCACCTACGTCCATTAAAACAAAACAAAACAAAACAAAAACCTACTTACTTGTCAAGCTTCTCCTGTAATACAGCCAAAAACTCACTGCAATTCACAATGTTATCTGGCAGCCCAATGTTAAAAGCATGCTCTCTTGCCATATGATTGAGCAGGACAGATCTAAAAAGACATTAAAAAAATTACGTATTTTTTAAAAATATATATAAGAATTATTAAATTAGTGACTCAAAATACACCAGTTACTCGAAAAATGCACAAAAGCCAACATTAAATAAACAATAATAGTGTTGCTGCCACCGCTAGAAAAAAAGAACTCTACTTCATTGAAATAGGAAGTTTTCCATTTCAGCTCTGCTGTACATTCAGTAACATTTCAACTGCTTAATCTGCGTGCATGAAATATAACCCTTTAAATGAAAATTACAGTATAGTTTATTTTGACCCTCACTGTTAGCAAGGCTCATTTATTAACTTGAATAAGCAAATCACATGTTTCAAGCAACCGTCTTGAGAAATATTCTAAAAAGCCATTTGTCAGTTTGCTATGCTGGTTAACAAAGCAGAAATTCTTGGGTGTGATATGCTTTTACAGGAATATTGCTTCACACAGCACTAGCACCACAATGAGCACTCAGAAATACGCATGAACAAACCAAACAGACGTTTAATTAAGTTATTTTTCTAATAGAGGTATATTGTTAATTCCTTAGGGGCCTATCATCTCTACATGCCTCAACTTCTGCATTTGGGGACTAAAGAAACATCCAAGTGTTAGCCCTGCTGAACCTTGCTTTTACAACAGTCCAGGCATGACTTTCAAATCACATATTCTGTGAGACCCAAGAGTAAGCAGAGGATGCAGTTCTTGGGGGCTGAATGATTTGAACTTCACTACACCAGGCAGTAAAGAGAATAGGACACTCACACAACATTGGGATCACCTGCAGGGACACAATCCCAGGTTCTTCTACCTTTCCAGAGTACCAGAACTACCCATGCAAAGAGACACTCAGGGATAAGACTCAGTCTCTCCAGCTGAAATGGATGTACTGTATAAAACCAAATTGTCATCAAAGCAAGCACTTGAATGCAATTCCCGCTCACACTTGAATGATGCTGCAAAGTACTCCATTCTCACTCTAATTTTCCTCCCCTCTTTTTCATTCAATCTTCAAATTGACACTTGTTTGGTGAGATTTAAACAGGAAAAAGTATAACTGGATGGAAATACTTTTTTAACAGCTCATACTGACTTAAACAGCTCTCCTGGCCACTAAAACAACTGCCGAAAACCTGTTTCACTTTAAAATGGTTCAGCTCCCAACTCCTGCTTACTGTATAGTATAAAAAGTTGTACTGGAATAATTAAAGGATTGAGAAGTGGGAGGGGGTCTATTTAAAATGGCACTGCAGTTGAAAGAAATAATTAAATTATACCTTAAAATGAATTCTATCTTCTGAGTCCTACCATTAGGTACTAACTCGTTCGATTACATGAAAACCATAAACAAAGATGCTGAGGAGATATGAAAAAATAAAACAAAAGCAAACAAGTCAATAAGCAAACCTGTTTCCCGTGAATTCTTGATCACAGAACATACACATACTATGAAAACTTGTGTCATATCTCTCTCGCTGTTGCTGTTCTAGAATTTCTCTCTATGAAAGGAAACAGATACAGTTATTCAGATAAAAAATAAGAATCATTCCATCACATAAGCTTATTTTACCTCTTTATCCTGACTGCTTACAATCAACATAGAAAATTAAAATGGGCTGCTGACACAAACCAGACGTTAGTAATTTTTTGAAGCTGGGTTCTCAAAAAATTACAAGTTTTTTCAAAGGCGGTATGTGCTCCAGTCAAGTTCCACTAAAATTCTATACAAGGTGCATGGAAAGAAATGAAATATGACCAATCCATAGTGAGATTTTACACAGCTATTTAAATGGTTCCATATATAACATACCATTTTATTGTTTCTACATAGGTTCAGATCTACCTCTGGTATCAGTGAGCAAGTTTATGGGTAATGACATAATGCCCAGTGGCATGATAAACTCAATTTTACACGTCTTAACACAAGCAATCTAGAAGACTTTTTCATAATATGGGACCAATGACAAGAGCCCTGGCAGTTTCTGCAAGGACCTATGGCACGTAATAAACTCAGGGGAAAGGACAAACTGATTGCCTTTACAACTAGTCCTGTTTAATGTAGAGCAACAGGCTAGGCTGGACACTTTACAACACTTGACCATAACAACAACAAAATCATGCAGCAGGCGATTTTCTCTGATGCTGTAACAGCAGCAGTGTAGTTATCATAGAACAGTTTGGGTGGATCTTTAAAGGTCATCTAGTCCAACCCCCCTGCAATAAGTAGGGACGTCTTGAACTAGGTCAGGTTGCCCAGAGCCCTGTCCAACCTGACCTTGAATGTTTCCAGGGATGGGGCATCTATCACCTCTCTGGGCAACCTGTGCCAGTGTTTTACCAAGCTTATTGTAAAAAAGGTCTTCCTTATACCTAATCTGAATCTACCCTCTTTTAGTTTAAAGCCATTACCCCTTGTCCTATTGCAACAGGCCCTGCTAAGAAGTTTGTACTTAATAAGGTCTCCCCAGAGCCTTCTCTTTCCAGGCTGAACAGTCTCGACTCTCTCAGCCCTTTCCTCATAGCAAAGGCGCTTCGTCATTTTTGTGGCCCTCCTCTGGACCCACTCCAACAGGTCCATGTCTTTCCTGTGCTTAGGGCTCCAGAGCTGGACACAGTACGCCAGGTGGGGTCTCACAAGAGTGGAGTAGAGTGGCAGAATCACCTCCCTTCACCTACTGGCCACCCTTCTTTTTCCCAGGGTATGGCTGGCTTTCTGGACTGCGAGCGCACATTGTTGGCTCATGTCCAGCTTTTCAACCACCAGTACCCCCAAGTCCTTCTCCGCAGGGCTGCTATCAACCCCTTTATCCCCAAGCCTGTATTGATACTGGAGGGTCATCCTGACCCAGGTGCAGGGCCCTGCGCTCAGCCTTGTTGAACCTCATGAGGTTTGCATGGGCCCACTTCTTGAGCTTGTCCAGGTCTCTCTGGATGGCATTCCATCCCTCAGGCCTGTGAACTGTACCGCTCAGCTTGGTGTTGTCTGCAAAACTGCTTAGGGTGCACTCAATCCCACTGTCCATGGCATTGATGAAGATATTGAACAGTACTGGTCCCAATACAGACCCCTGAGGGACACCCTTGTCACCAATCTCCATCTGGAAATTGAGCCGTCAACCACTACCCTCTGGATGTGACCAACCAACCAATTCCTCATCCACCGAACAGTCCACCCATCAAATCCATACTTCTCCAGTTTACAGAGAAGGATGCTGTGGGGGATCATGTCAAAGGCCTTACAGAAGTCCAGACAGACAACATCCGTAGCTCTTCCTTGTCCACTGATGTAGTCACTCTATCATAGAAGGCCACAAGGTTGGTCAGGCAGGATTTGCCCTTGGTGAAGCCATGCTGGCTGTCTCGAATCACCTCCCTGTCCTCCATGTGCCTTAACATAGCTTCTAGGAGGATCTGTTCCATGATCTTCCCAGGCACAGAGGTGAGGCTGACAGGTCAGTAGTTCCCAGGGTCCTCCTTTCTGCCCATTTTAAAAATTGGTGTAATGTTTCCCTTTTTCTTGTCACCGGGGGCTTCACCTGACTGCCATGACTTTTCAAATATCATGGAGAATGGCTTGGCAAATACATCAGCCCATTCCCTCAGAAGTCTGGGATGCATCTTGTCAGGTTCCACAGAATTCTGTATGTTCAGGTTTCTTAGGTGGTCTTGAACCTAATCATTTCTTACAGCCGGAGGGACTTTTCTCTCTCAGTTCCTGCCTTGCTGTCCATCCACTTGAGAGATGTGGGAAGAGAGATTGACAGTGAAGACAGGCAAAAAAGTTGTTGAGTGCCTCAGCCTTCTCCATGTCCGTCGTTATACTGTGGAGTTATTATACACTTCAGATGGAAAGGCCATAATCACCCCGGACATAGGAGAATTGGTGTTTGGAATAAAAATTACCATACTTTCAGCCTGGCAGTACACGACCCTGTACTTGTGTTTTAAGTGCTGATAACTGGTAAAGGAGTTCTTTTCTGTGCAATGCAGAGGAGCTGCTGTCTGCTTTCTGACATTTGGGATCCTAACTGAATGTCTTAAAGGATTTTCTCAATCTCTTCATCTCCTTAGAGCCTGCAACAGTGGAGCTTTGTGTTTCTTACCTACTGCTTTAGTACCTTTTTTGTGTGGATTAAGGCCCAAATATGCCCACAGTCTACATCTAAATTCACATTCAGCTAGGCATTCAGTTGGATAAGTTCCATGGAGAGCAGAAAGGAAAGAAAAATAAAAGAGAAAAGAAAGGGGAAAAAAAAAAAAGAAAAAAGAGGAAGGCTTTAGCTATTGTCATTACTGGCTTAAACATGCCCTGCAGCATGGATGGGCTGGTGTGGGCCCACCACACCACATCTCGTTGCCCACGGAGAGGTGTGAGGAGGCTGACATTGGGCCAATAAATGTGCTCTTGGTTTCTTTACCACAAAAGCAGCACGCTGTGTCCAGCGAGGGGCAGTGGGATGAAAAGGATGCCTGCTGGAGAGAGCAGGAGTTGCATTTGGCCTAGGGCTGGGGCTGCTGTGGGGGACAAGCTCACTGTGCCTTAGCCCCTTCTAGGGCCCATATTCAACCACACAATTTGGGAGCTGTAGCTGTTGCACATTAGCTAAGAGCCTCTTACCCTGAAAATGCAGATCCTGGGACTTTGTTGTTTTTTTTTTTGTACTACAAGGTATACATTTTATGTTGGAGTCATGCTCAGCAGCGCCTACTCGAATTCCGGGCTGTATCCGCTGCGTTATGCAAAACATCAACTAACAGAAATATAAATTCCTGTTTTTGAGGGCTGACTCCAGGAAGAGATAAATGGAGCGTAACACACCTTGTGAGAGCCCTTCAGCAGAGACCCAATTAAGTGAGGATATCTGTCTGCTCCACACAGGCAGCGAACATCCCACAGCACGTCAGTAGGAGCTGAGGCTTTCTCTGGTACTTGTAGCTGTCACCTCTCTCCGCTTAGCAGCAATCTGACCCTGTTTGGCTTACTTTGAATTTGAAGGTGTCTGCATGTAGTTTATATACTTTGTCAAATGCACTAGAAACAATCTAAAAGGAAATCAAAAGATACCACGTACAATTCAAACATTAAGATACCAAGGGTTTAAACACCCCCAACCTCCCATTAACGATATTCCAACGTAGCTTCCGGATTGTACTCTACTAGGAGAGGAAATACTTGGCTGCATACCTCCAGATTCCCACTTTATACAAATTGCTTACTGGAGCCCTGGTGAGCTGCTACTCCCAGTTATGCCTGAGGGGGAAGGAGAAGCACACTGTATCCTCCAGACAGATGGTGCTCCTGCTACTCTGCTCTCTCAACCTTCCCGTCTGCCCCTACACCAGCACGCTCGGCAGCTGGGGAGCTTTGACTAACCCAGCATCGCAGCTTTGTCGATTTACTCAACAGAGTTTAACAAATGCTTTCCAAGGTAGACACTCCTTCTATCAAACGTTGGCATCATTCATTGCTACGGGGAACTTTTTGAGCCAGCAAGCAAATTTGGTACTTCCACAGGTGAGGAATTAAAAGCACTGGTTCAAGTCAAGTACAGCAAAAGAAAGAGGTCTGCTCTTCTTCCCTGCAGACACTCCCAAACACCCTTCTACCTCCGCTCCATTGCTGGGACTCTGAAGGGAGAATTGCAATTACAATAACTTGCATAAAACTTTTGGGGTTTTTCTGAGTGGAGACTTTCAGCTGGTAATGAAAGTCAAGCTTAAACTGAAGTTATGAGGTAGGAAATGAGTAATTTACTTTAATAGCTGCACCAGATTCTAACCCATTGGAATTGTTGGGGCTGTTAGCACTAATTCGTGGTTGATACTATGACAAAAAAAAACCAATCCAAAACATTTCAGCCATGAATATTTTCCAAAATTTTTTTATGATACTGTGTCACATCAAGGTGTCAGAGAATGAGAGGGCAAAGTTATGTGAGGTAAAAATAAACAGATGACAAAATATACTTATATTAATTTTCTTTTTCCATAATGAATAAAAGAATTGAGCACAGACACTCAACTCAAAACACTACAAAAGTAAGTGAATCCAATGCCATAGCTTGATATCAGGAAAATAGTTTGCAATATTGATACAGTTTGTTGAATAATTCCTGACACCCATCCCTCTCTATCTTTTGTGAGATGTTGTGACAGCTATTTGTCCTCCATTCTTTCTGCCACATTCCATGATTTGCTAACTGTTCCCCTCCAAAATCCATTACTTTACTAAAGACTGTCAAACTAGTCGTGAAACAACCATTGACAGAACAAATATCCTCACTGATACAAAGTAGAACCTGAATTGCAGAGGCTTTTAGTCTAAATTCTTTGTCCTCACAAGCCACATGAAGCTTATGAGATCAACCAGGCACCATCAAAAATAAGTACTGCTAGATGACAAGTTCTTGGGAGCACATTTTTAGACAGAGCCTAGCTCAAATAAGCAGTAGATATGACTGTGGCAGTTAGCAGCCTCCCGTGGAATACCTTTAGGAAAATTCTCTATGACATGGTTCATCACCTTCAAACACGGCAAATGGAAGCTGGATATTACTGATCATACTTAAATGCAACAAAAGTGTAGTTGCTTTGCAGAAGTACTTAATGAATTCAGTAAAATCAAATTCAGTTTTAATCCAATGTCCCTTTTTTTCTGTCTGGAAAAAACCTCTTCTACAGGTCTTAGTTGTACACTTTCTACTATGTGAGTGATCTAACATAAAAAAATCCAACCAAATTACAAAATACTATATATTCTGTCTTTTAACTAACAAAATGAATAAACATGGTAAGGATGTGCAATTGTTTATACCAGGATGATCGTCTTTAAATACAACAGCATACTAAACTGCTAATACAAAAGAAATTTGATCATTTGCATGACAATTTGTAACTGGGGGTCTGGAGAAATGCCCTGCACATTCACAATGCTCAGTTTGAGGTTGTGAGGAGTTCAGACCTTCACCCAGGAGGTGGTAATTTAAAATGTGCCTGTTCCTCTCCTAGGAAGCAATATTTTGGAAGAAATTACCCATTTTTTTTCCAGAAGTGCTTAAGCACTATGCATCAGCAAGAATTCACACTCATAATCAGTAAAAGATGAAAAATGCATACTTGCAGCTAGTAAGCACTTTTCTCTAAACAATTACTTCGTCTCTGGTCTATAGTTCAAGAGACATTCAAGACATACAAAATGTCTTCAAAAGGTAAGATTAAAAACTAACCCTGTTGAATGCCAAAAGCTATGGACTCAGTTCTTTTTATGGACAGTTCTTTTTATGGCACATTAGACTTTTCTGATATTGCAGCTCCTGCTGCCTTTCCCTCCAACAGACACTGTATCCCAGGTGCTAAATTGTCTGCCTTTATTGCTCTCAGACCACTGCTTTTTTTTTTTTTTTCTTTTTTTATCATAAACTCCTTTACTAACAAGGCCCTCATAAATAATTTACGTAGCTATTTAAATGCATGGCTTGGATCACTGACGTAGAACAACCATTCACAACCAGGACTCAGCACAAGCTTTGCTGCTTTTGATTCCAACCTGAGGAAAGAATTGGTCGTCAAATTTTTGCCTGTTTTTTCCAACTACCTCCATTGGTCTAACAAAAATACATTACTTCTTTCGCCGAACTCTGTCTCTTACAGTCACAGCACTTCTGATACATAATAAAGTAAGGCAGAAAGTACTTCTCTAGCTTCAAGATAGAGGCAGATTACACTGTAGTTTGGGACAAGATCATGGAGTGACTTTGACTGCAGTGAGACCTGAATTTATTATTCCTCTGTTCAGGAACCCATTTGTGCAGGGGAGGATGGATTCTGCAGTTCCGTCTCTAAAACAGAGCTAACAGCAGTACATGTCTTCTTTTTGTCTTCTTCGGGACCAAAAAAAAATATTACTGCCATAAGCACTGAAAAGGCAAAGTCCAAAGTTTCCCATCCAAAGACTGAAGCATACAAATAGTCTCAACTTTAAGTATTTCAGTACTGGGCTGGATTAGGGCATATTGTAGTTTGGGGTTCTTGTTGGCATCTGCTTTGCCAGTTCTGGTCCTTTGCTCTCATCCTCTCTAGGCAAGAGACTAGAAAGACAGTATGTGATACAAATGATCACTTAAGAAAAGTTCCAATGAAAGCTTTTCATAAATGGTGCTATATTCTCTGGGGAGGTAGTTTGCTTAAAGATGTTCCTTTGAAGAGGAAACTTCACAACTTTCTTCACCAAAAGGGCTGCCAAGCATTGGAACAGGCTGCCCAGGGAAGTGGTTGAATCACAGTCCCTGGAAGCGTTTAAAAGACATGTAGATGTGGTGCTTAGGGACACGGCTTAGTGGTGGACCTGGCAGTGTTAGGCTGATGGTTGGACTTGATGATCTTAAAGGTCTTTTCCAAATGATTCTATGACTCTATGACTGTTACAGTGTGACTGAGCACTTAGTCACACTGTTGTGAAGAGTGCATGATCACAGGCCACATTCCTTCTGTTATGATAATGGATCAATTAATACTATTGAAATCAGAGTGTCTACCTGGGAAATAAGGTACTACCAGAGACAGCAATGTAGGTGTGCATTTGGATCTAAATAATATCAGAGAAAGACTTCACAATAAGAATATGTATTTTATCAAGCTCTCCTAGGTGATGTCTCATACACACAGTGTGTATCTTTAGTTGTAGTTTCTTCCAATTTAAATAAGAGTTACACTTCCCTGCTGAGTGCTCACAGAAACTAGCTATTGCTGTAGGCAAAGGAAGCAAGTGAAATAGATTCTGATTTGAAAAAAAAAAAAATGGTGCTGACAGATCACAACAAGAAGCTGCTTATACACTTTACTGTCAGTAAAACAAAACAGCACAGTACACCGGGATTGGTGACACTTGAGACGCACTACAGACTTTAAAAACTTGCCAAACACATTATTTATTTGACAATTATACACTCCATTAGGATAAACTACTCTTATTATAAGAGTAAGAATTGGTTTCTTACCAAAAGAAGACCTTTGGGTTTGTGTCTACAGTTTCCTCAAAGATTGGCTGATGAGCATTAAATTGTGCTTGTAGCTACTAAATAGGAAAAACATTTATAAAGAAACATGGTATCAGAAACTTCACATCTCCATAAAGACTTGCAGTCTTATCTGTATATCAATAGCTTGTCTCCTAACTTCTATATTCAGCTTCTCTCCTTACTGATCACTGACTTCAGTTCTCCAACTTCAAACAGTACTTTCTCACCTCTTGACTACAGAAGAAAAACCAACTTACAATTCTGTAATCATTATCATGTCCTCACAAATGTTATCTTATGAAGACTGCCTTTTCTTTAATATTGTCAGATGCCTGCTGGAGAAGCCCTTCAGGAAACAGATTAGCTGTGAGGTGCATGGAAATACAAGGAATATGTCAGGGTAGGACATCCAGTCTGGAGAACACTCGACACCTTCGAAGCCAGCTGTCACACCACCCATGTGTTTATGTATGTACATGTGTTTACTCACTACTTTGTGCACTTTCCCCTCTCATCCAGTGACTGTGAAATTCATACCCCACTGGGTAGACAGACAGATCAGCATGTCAAAGACTAGTCAGTAAGGAATGAAGGACAATGGCAATAGAGACCCGCTTCTGGGACAGGGAAGAGAGGAAAGCAATGGGGCAGTAACCTACTCTCATCCAAGAGATGTTGCCTATCTGGAAATGAAACTGAGAGTACTCCACTTCATCTGGTACAGGCTGATCACCCAACTGGGCATTCCTTAGATACTTAGATAAGATGTTACCACAAAACACTGTGAACAAGAATGAAGTAGGAAAAGGAATGGGTAGTGTCTTCCTGAATCTTTTTGGTTTTGTTCAAGGCTCAGGCATAGATCAACACGTTCTGAAAAGGAGTATATAGCTATGGAAACAGTGACAAAATAGGGAGCATTTAAGAACATTATCATATGGCTGGGGAAACAAAGGCTACCAATGAGCCTCCTGACAAAGAAGCGAAAGAGAATTTTAGGACATCAGCTTGTCAGCTAAGTGCGGAGACTTTAAACTAGGTTTGAAAGGACAGCAACAAAAACCCCAAAGAGAAATAAGAGTTGTGACCAACTGGAAAAACAGGAAGTTGGGAAGAAAATGGTGGTGGTAGGGAGGAAGGGATGTAAGAAGGAAAACAAGCTGGACAGTCTGCTGAAACACAAAACCTAGGTAGGCTGAATGAGTACAAAGACCAAACTGTAACTTAGCTGGCATTATAATAAATTGGCAAAAGTCTCAGGATTGTAAAATGAGTGTTAAAAATGTATCGTGAAACCTCTGAGGTGCATTCTCCTGACTCTTTTTTGTATGGCAAGTTGCCTCTTAGGAATAGGGAAAATATTTTGTTCTGTTGGAAATTATGCACATTCAAATCTGACAGAATTTCCCCAAGAGTCATTATGGGATTACATAAAGTGGTTTCTGACCAATAGTGACACAAGTCTTCAAAAGCCCATGGAGAATGGGCAAAGTTCCAGAGTGCTTGAGAAAAGCAATTAAATATTGAACATAGGAAAAGAAGGACCTATAGAATTTCAGATGTAGGTATTAACATGTTAATATTATAAGCTATACTGTAAGCATTTCAGGTGTTGCATTATGTTAAATTAGGCTCACATCTTGACCCCTTCCAGTGCACAGCTTCAGCTTGAACCTTGACTCAGCTTAAGCCTGTGACAAACTGGGGATCATACAAACAGCTCATCCTGGGAAACAAGTATAGCTGAGTAGTCTAAACCACTCTGTGTCCCTTTTCCAGTTTTGGTGAAGACTCCTCTTCAAGGTCTGTCTACTAGGCAGAATAGTAGTAGACTCTTCACCTAAAACTACCAGACCAGAGAATAGCTGTAAACATGACAGCAAGACAAGGAAGTGGTAGGAGGTACGTATTTTCAAAAAAATATGTTCGAGATTTTACCTTTTCTAGAACAATCTTAATGATAAGCCCAAGTGGCTCATACTGATGCTGCCTCCCCCAGTATCTTGAGTTTTGCTGCCAGGACTTTCCTGTCTGGTTCCAAAGCTTCACAACTACGAATTCTTTGTCAAGACTGTGTTTTTCCAAAAGACCGTATCTGTTTTGTATTACACTGCCTTGTCAGCTATTTCAGCAAGCTGTGCTCTCTAACCTAGTTCAGGCTCATTCCTTGGCCTCCCTCAATACATCACAGTCACCGTAATGTCTCTGCACGACATCCACCTTGGCTAGCTCCCCCGCTGCAATACAGCCTGAAATATTCCTAAACTGGAGTTTCAAAACTGCAAAATGAAATGCTTCAGCTAGCACATTTTAAAGGCAACATTTGTCCTTGTTTGGGCTTGCTGTTGGAGACAGCAGTTAGGATTCAAAGGCTGCAGAAAAATCACCGAAGTTGTATAGTTCTGGTCTTTATTCTGCGCAACTCACATAAGCCCATTTGCCAGCTCACTCTTAATTGCTGGACTTGTCTGGAGGTAAAAGACTTTGCAAAGCAAAATAACTATTTAACTTGCAAGTCAACACTCAGATTGCAGCAAAAGGAAATGAAAAACTAAACGGACTTTATTGCTGTAACTAAAGCAGTGACTCCATCAGCCCCAACTACAGCTGCAGCTTGATTTCACAAAATCCTTCTGTAAAAACTGGAGATACAATTCTGATATTTAAAACAGTGTTAACAGTAAAGACTATTTCACACCAAAATAAGAATGCATACCTCTTTCTAACTTAATTACTCTGTAAACCAAAACAGCACTTGTGCTGGGCTGAATCCTGCACTTTTTTCTGAATCCAAGGAAACATCTATTTGCAGAGGAGATGAGACAGCTCACCTGTCAACAGATTCTGCACTCCCTTGACACTGGCAGTGGAGAGAAGGCCCGGTTGAAATAGGACTGCATAGCACAAACTACCACAAAACCAGAAACAAATTCCCTTTATAAAAAGAAAAAAGTACAGTCTGATGTGTAGCAGCCAGGAGGTACTGTTACAGTAGACAGTTCTATAGAAACATTAGCTGTGTGCTCAATCACGATGCTCTTTCTTTCCTCAAAGCCACAAACAACATGATGTATGCTTGGGAAACGAACATCATTATGACACTGCATGCCCACATGCAATGTTCAAGATGTCTTTCATAACCTCAAAGGCATCACAGGAAACTGGAAGAGGTACAAAGAAGTGCAACAATGACGTACAGTGAAGAACCATCAAATAGACAGCATTCTTAACCTCAAATCACTAAATCATTGAGGTTGCAAAGGACCTTTTGCAACCAACTAGTCCAACCCTGCTGCTCAAGCCGGGTCACAGAACTAGTTGTCCAGGACTGTGTACAGTTGTGTTTTGAGTATCTCCACATATGGGGACTCTATAACCTCTCCAGAAAACCTGTTCCAGTGTTTGACCACCCTCACAGCCAGACTGTTTTCTTGTTTTCAGATGGAATTTCCTGATTTTTAATTTGTGCCCATTGCTTCTTGTCCTGTTAGGGGGCATTAGTGAGGAGAGTCTGGCTTCCTCTTCCTTATTCCTATCAAGTATACACACACATTGGTAAGATCCCCCCTGAGTCTTGTCGTCCAGGCTTTACAGTCACAGCTCTCTCAGCCTTTCCTTGTGTGAAGGATGTTCCAGTCCTTTGATGAACTTTGTGACCCTGCACTGGACTTACTCAAGTAAGTCTGTATCTTTCTTGTGCTGGGGAACCCAGCACTGGACCCAGCACTCCACATGTGGTCTCACTAGTGCTGCGTAGAGAAGGATCACGACGTCCCTTGACACTCTTCCCAATGCAGCCCAGGATGCTGTTGGCCTTCTTTGCTGTGAGGATGCACTACAGCACTACAGCACTACAGCTCATGACTAATGAAAGACAAAATGGCGTGGGGGTTGGAACTAGATGATCTTCAAAGTCCCTTCCAACACTAACCATTCCATGATTCTACGATAACATAAGGTAGACAAATCAGGAGACAAATCATGAACGGTTTGGATAAGATAAAAGATGAATTGTTCACCACCTCTTCTAACACAGCAAACCAGCCAGGTGTGAGGTGAAAGGAACAAAAGGGCCAAATAGATGGTTCTCTCCCAGTGTGTAGTTAAGTCGTGCAACTCACTGCTGCAGGAACCTGTGGATACTGAAGTTTGTGTGGGTTCAGAGTTGGAGGTTCATGAAAGAAAAATCTATTGTGTTAATAAACACAGACACAATGTTGCTGAATTAAGAAATTCTTGAGCTGCCAATTGCTTGAGACTAGGAGAATATTTTCAGAAAAAATCACCACCAGATCAGAAGAGGGCAAATACCACAGACACTTTGCTGCTGGCAAGGATGTGATACTGATCTAGACAAACCTTTTTACTGATCCAGGACGGCTTTCCTTACGATGAATGGTAGGAGAAGCATGCTAGGCATGAGTGCATCAACTGTTTTTGTCTCAGCCCATGCCAATCCAATGCACCTACACAGGAATGAAGACTTCAGCTGAGGCAACTCCCAACTCCATGGGAAATCCTCAGTGGCAGAATCACCACAACTCCCCTTTGCAGGAGCTGGGATCCTATGGAGAGCTGTGTAAGACCTGTACATACTCCACAGGTTCTGGGGATTCGTTGGTCCTGTGCCTCGAGTTGCACAACGTTACTTTAGCCAGCAAACTGAAACAGCACTCACAGGGCAGTTGAACCAAACAGATTTTGCCTGCCAATCCCAATTTTCCTGGGGACTAGAATTTGGGTTTTGTAAGCATCTCGTTCATTCTGAATGCTTATGATTTAAGGTGTCTTTAGTTGCATGTTGTGTATGCACAGACTTGTAACAGAAACATAAGGTATGAGAAGAAACAGCATACCAAAGGGTTAAAAGGCCTGTATTGTTGATTCCCAGGCAGTAAACTGAGGAACATATTTATGTCAAGACCAGGAGATTGACAACAAGGCTGCTATGTATCCCATAACATTCACTTTTGAGTTACCCCAATGGGAAAAATAGACTAAAGATGTGTATTTCAAACAAGAAAACAAAGCAAAACAAAACAAAAAAAACCCAAAACACCAGCGGTCAGCAACATGGACTAAGACTTATGCAAGCTGAAGTCAGCAAGAGCTTAATGTGAAGGACCACCCATTCAGAACTGACAACTCTGAAAAGACATGAGAGGTCTGTCCATAGCATGAGGTTGTCATCACCAAGCAAGAAGAACCAGAGCAGTTCATGAGGACTGAAGAGCTGCCATTTCTTGTCCTTCGCATCTCACAGAAACAATACAGGCCAGACCTCCTTCACTCATGCACTGTGGCGCTTGTGACTGTGCCAGTGTGAATTAATGAAATCTGGGAAAGAGAGTGTGAATGCACAAAAACAACTTGCTTGAAGATTTTGTAAATAAGTATCACCTTCCCTT
>NW_009647572.1:5674689-5702145 GCF_000708025.1 Charadrius vociferus | reverse complement strand
AATTACACCAAAGATAGTGTGTCAATGCATTGCACATTCTTGCAAGATGAAAAATTTTCAGCATGCTCAGCCTTTTTCAGTGCTCTGGGCGTATTTTCCACTCGTGTGGAACACTGACATACAACCTGTAAATTTATTCCAAGGAAAAATCTATAAACAAGAAGTTTGTGTATGCTTGTGTAGCAGCTAGGGAAATGAGCTTAAAAAATATAAAAAATAAGAATTTTGCAGTCTAGCAAAAAATGCTTTCACTTTAAAATGCCCACTAAGTTACCATATATTACACTACAGAACTGTTTACCTCAGGAAATGAAACAACAGTAATTTCTTACCAGTCTCTTTTGCTGAAGCTGCTCTCTAAGTAATCTGTCTTCTGGTAAAACATCACATAGGAGAAAATAATTGTCCTGTTCTTCTGTTAAGAGATTAGGAAGTGTGGGTAAGGAATGGGAAGCTGCAGCTGCTTTGAATATTTCTGGCACATAATTTGCTAAACCTTTGGCATGCATTAAGAATGTGAGAATGTGGTTTTTAATCCACAAAAGTCAGTTATTTTAATTTCATAATTTAATGAAACATGCTTAAATATTTGTATATACATATTTATAAGACCTTTACATCATTTATATTGCAGTACAGAGACAAAAGTCTTGCACAGGTTTTCCCCATTACCAGCTTTATTCTTTTTCGTGATGGTTCTTCTGGAGTCATAAAACAATTTTATTATTTATTTTCATTTATATTGGTCACAGTATAAAGTCAGCATGAAAGAAACATGAAATCACCTTTAATTTTATCTTGCATGTGGAATTATCAGTTATTTCCCTAAGTAACTGTCAGTTTTCAGTAGTTATCATCATTTGGTATACCCTCCCCTCACCCTGACCGATCACATCACCTTTTACCATCAGATCTTGTTCGATCTGCAGATACGCGCCGCAACTGTTTAGTAACACACATTGAGACTTGCCTAATTTACATTCCACTTATGTGTTTTACCCACATTTTATGTTTACTGATCTTTCTACTATTTATGTTCATATACAATTTAACAATAAAACAAATCTTGTTCAAATGAATTACCTTAAAATTACTCAGCATGTAAGAAAACGTAAAACCACTTACAAAAATATTTTGCATTTGAAAGTAAGTAATTTATTAATCAAAGTGTTATGTGGTTGGTGAACTGAAGTGACCGTTATTAAGTCTTTTACCATTCCAAACTTGCTAGATTTCAGCCTTTCCCATCTTTTCATACAAAAGCTTGTGTGAAGACAGACAACCTCCCTGATTTCTGAGCTATCACATTGGAAGGAGCTAGCCATTAAAGTTAACAAATGGCTTATGATTCTGGCAAGCTCTGGCATTTAGGCACTTGATTTGCAATTTCCAAACTGAGTGGTAAGTGCTAAAATTTCAGAAGCAAACGCATACATACGTAAGTGAAACGCAACTATGATCTTTAGAGTGATTTTCATGTTTTCTAGGACTATCTTTCTTAAAATAAATTTGAATAATTACAACAATTTATTTTTATCCATTTTGTACTCTGCTTTCACCTTCCACCCATCTCTGACACTGGCTGCATGCATTTCTTCCTCTCTTGTAAGCTGTCCACAGAGAATTAAAGATACAGGAAAGCCCTAACGTTTTCTTGTCTGATTTCAGATAAACTACATCAGTGGGGGCACTGGAATGGATGAAGCCAGGAAAGACAGTTCACTGTGAAGGTTTTTCCATATGTCTGGAAGGATTGTCACCACTTATTTATGCAGTGGGTGCCAAACCTTCCCGAGCCACGTTGTAAGCAGCACTGCTTCTTGGTCTTGATTTGCAACAGGCTCCAACTCAGCAGCGCATTGAAGCACGTACTGAAGCCCGTGTTGCAACCCTTGGAAAAGGTAAGTTTAAATACACAGTTAAGAGTTAAACATGACTCTTGTGGTTTTCTGACCTAGTGTCAGATTACTTCACACTTGTCTGATCAAAGCAGCAGTATATGCCAGAAATTATCACATGATCTGGCAAACAGAGAGTAAGCAAGCAGCATACTTACCTAACGGAGCTTCTGAATTTGTTCTTATAACACTACAAAAGTCTGTGATGGGCTGTTCTGCAAACCTCTTCTTCCAATACAAGACATATCTTTAAAAATAAGAGGGAGAGGATTAGTGAAAAAGGAAACATCCAAAAAAGTTTGATAAACAGTTGATCGGCTCTTGCTTTTTCCATCCTCTAAATCTTGAGTGCTTTGTGCATTTTCTTTTTAATTCCTGTCTCATTTTTTTCTTCCTTTAATCTAGTTTTCCAAATCATTAAATTCATTCAGGTTTATTAAAACTGGGTTTAACTATCCTGTCAAAGTGAAGAACTCAGTGAGACATGTTTGCATTAAGCTTTATATAAACACTGTGACCTATTCACACCTTCAGATAGAAGTGGCACTCAGATGCATCTTTACCGCAAAGACATACTACAGAGTACTCTCAAATTCCCAAAATATTGTGCTCTGTGTTCTGCAAGATGCAGGCAGGAATCTGAAACCAGGTAAAAACACAAACTTGTCACAAGTGAGGTTTTGGCAGGTCTCCTGTGGAGTTACAGTGAAAGGTGTAGCACGGCAGACAACTATAAAGACAGAAAAATGAAGTCCCCAAACACCTGGGGGTGGGATAGCAGACAGAATAAGGAAAGCCCTAAACATATCTTGAAGGTTTAACACATCAACTACAGTTGTTTAAAAACATTCTTGTACTGTCATTGTATTACAGCAGCATTAACAGACCCCAATGGTGATTAGGTTCCCACTGAACTAGAATCTACTGTTAAACCAAGAAGAAATCATCACCTTCAATTATACAATGAAGGGAACCAAGCAGTCCTTGTGCTAATTATTCAGGATCTTACTATAAAAAAAAATCTGAAAATACCTGAGTGCATGCTTATCATACTTACGACTCGTGTGTGATATAAATCATGTGAAAGTCGCTAAGATAAAGGCTAAGTATTCAATGACAGCTTCCTATTGACAGGTCATCAAATTAGGAAAAGAATCATAAAAAAACCAGATATCATTATTATGAGGACGTTTCTGAATAGTCGTAGCATTTAAGACTTGTGCAGTCTAAAAGTTTGCCCACCACAGCTATCACATCCCATGGTGGTTCATGGTTCATATTACCTCTTTCCCATCTATCTTACTATATAAGGACTTCAACTGCAGCAGCCAAGGAATCAGCACATATTTTGTTCTGCTAACTCTGACATGGAGAGGATTAACCTCCGGTACAGCAGACAGCTAAGCGCAGTGAAGCCAGCATGCATGGCTGAAGCTCATTCAGAGGCATCATCAGATGTCAGTAAGCAAGAGGTGAGCGTTTTGTTGTCTGCCTGCCTACTCCACTGTTTATAACACACAATGAAACAGTCTTGCTGCCACATAAAACAGCAAGTCCTCCAGAATAAGTCATGCTCGAGCTTTTAGGACATAAATGTGCAAATGAAGGGATTTCAAGATGTCATTTAGTCTGTTCCCTGCATTGAGATAAACGAACACTGTTCAGACAAACTCACCTAACCATAACCGTCTGTGCCGTGAAGCTTACTGTTAAGGGATTTCATATCATAAGACTTAACCCAAATAATCAATGAACAAATAAAGCCAATGCCTTGTCATACTTCCAGGGAGAGAGAAAGAGTGATCAGTGTCCATGAGTGATCACGTCCAGTCATGCAGTGGAATCTTATACCCCTTTTCTCTTCCCCCTGCCCTAATGCCAGCTTATCTTTATTCTTCCAAGTTAAAAAAACCAAACAAACAAACTTCCATTAGCGTTGCTCTTCTCTGGATTCTTCACTTCTTGTAGTTCTGTCAAGAAATATATTCCTAAGACTGATTGTAACTCATTGCTAAGTATAAAAGAAATTATATGCTTTCACAGTTGCTTCCCTGTATTTTCCACACTTAACACCTCAGATTATACTTCCATTTTTTGTACACAGTATTAGACTATTTTACTGATACTTAGTACATCAAATAAGAGAAGGCCCACTTCAGAGTAACAACTCCATCATTTCACATCCTGGGGCCACTTTCTGTAAGATTTGGCTACCTTCCAATTGCATTAGCAGCAAAAAGAATCTAACCGGACATTTTTTTGAAAAGGTGATTTTAATACATTTCTATTAACACAGAATAATCTCCCAAAGCATACTTAAACTGGCGGTCCATGACCGAGCAGCTCTGATCCCTTTATTCATCTGAAGAAACTAGCATTATCTCCAAAGAACACTGCATTCTTGTTCTGCCTGCTTTCAGCATAAACCCAAACAAAAACAAGCATCAGTTTTCCATTTTAAGCAACATTAAGCTCATACATCTGAATAAGGATTTATGTGGCTTACACTTCGCTTGCTAAATTTCATCTCAATATTTCATTTTTTTGCACCTTGACAGACACAAGTTATTGGCTTCGGCTGAGTAACTAGTCACAGAATACCTACCAGAAAACTTGTTTTAGTTGAGAAATTATCCAGCTAACATTTAAACACTGCAACAGAACTATCTATAAACTGGCAGGTACCGTCTAGCCTGCTGCCTGGCCCATACATTGCCGTGTGAGAAAGCAAAATGCCAAGCAAGCGCCTAGTCTCTGAAGTTACAAGCCAGCTGGGGCCATGCCAGCTACTGGAGGAAGTTAAGAGAGAGAAAGCCAAACGTGACCCTGCTGAGATGATCAATGACACAGCTGTAGAAGGAGTCACAGTTGTATGTAGATCACAGTACTGTAAAGGATAGTTAAGGATTAAATGTGATTTCTGTGGGGAAATACTGGCATCCTTAAAATAGGGCAAATAAATTTCATCCCAGAATGTGAGAGATCCTGTACTGAGCAGCTTCTGTGTACAATATACAGCTTTAGGACATTGTACAGTGGTAGAAACAGTCTTGTCCTATACAAATAAAACGCAAAATTGGGAGATTTGATTGTCTAGAATGTGTTTTATGAAATAAACAGCTTTCTAGTTTGTATGCAACTTGTTCATTAGTGGCAGGACCTGAGAAGTCCCTACGATATGTCCAAGAATGTCTAACACAGGAATTACCCTGTATTCTAATATCGAGTCCTGTGGTTCGAGGAACATCTAGGGGCAGTGGAGTGGGAGGGGAACGGGAAAACAACCTTACAATCCAGCAACAAAAAGCTCATCAAAAAAGTAATAAAAATCTTCCCACAACACCCCACTGCTTTTTAAAGCATTTTAAAAAGAAGATTTCTAGCTTTCTGAAGCTTTCTATAATATCTGCGCACACACACACTCATTTTAAATGATGTAACCCTTACCTTCTAAAATCTGCAACCAGTTTCACATCTGCTATGACGAGCTTGTGTTCAATAATCATGTGCTTCAGGAGCTGGTTTTGTTCTGCTAAGAGATAGCATTCTTTGCAGAAAATACAGGGCACATAGGGAGAACTTTCTACAGCAGCAACACCACTTGGACTTTCTGGCAGAGACAGAGGCTCCAAAATACACTCTGTATCTAAAATAAATAAAAAGAATAATCAATTTTGACTAAGTGAATAAATCTACATCACTTGGAGAACTTTTAGGCAGCACACGTAAAACCTGTTTCGTTAGGTCCCCGTTTTGTTGCATGGATCACTCCAGCAACAAGGTGCTTGGAAGCAAGTTGACTGCATTATTTCCAAGAAGGAATAGGAGGTTAGCACAGGACAGTTCTCAAGCATCTGCTCCAACCGAAACTCCCAGTGGACACCAAATCAAACAGATGCAAGTGCTCTGCTTATTACTAAAGGAAGTTTTATGATGAGAAATGTACTTTTCTTCCTCTTGCTATGTAGTCTACCTGTTGATATGAATGAAGATACTCTCTTTGCCACATTCCTCATACTATCAGGAAGGCTTTAGACTGTATAGCACAAACTGTTTTGTATGTTAATTTCTCCTAATTATACTTTATTTACTGCACAATACTTCTGTCATTTTCTGATTGACTCTTGAAGGTCTGTATGCATTTGTCTTGCCTTTTTTTTTCCCATTAGCATCTCACTTACTGTTCTGTGACAAAGGAAAAGGCTATTCTTGATAAAAATTACTGCCACATGGAAGCTTACGCCCATTGAAACACTTCCTAACTGTACAGATGTTGAGGAGGGGTCAGCCATGCCCTGTGTGGAAAGGTCAATGGGCCGTGTTGGTACTATACTGCACCAGTCAGGCACAGGTTGCTCAAATGACAGCACACAGAGGTGAGTCACCAGCTGATGTTCTCCAGGTTCACTGCTGTTTGTAGTTCAACAAGTGGGTGGATCGCACAAAACTGCAGTAGTATTGCATATAAGCAGGCTGACCCAGGGTGTATGTGTGTCCCCGCTATTTAAACAGTAGCAGTGTAAATTCATAAGCTCTTCCACTGGTATAAATTAGTATAATTCTTTAAGAAGCACAGTGTGACCAACAGATTTCATCAGCTGTCCCCATTAGCTTAAACAAATTCCAGTTGTCTGGAAATAAACCATAGCGTTCATTTTCCAAACAAATCGCATCTCAGTCTTGAGTAAGGTAGCATATCCTATTCCAAGGTATCTTGAAAGCATAATACCAATTTCAGTATGTATCTTCAATTTTAGCTACATCAATTTTGGATAGCAAAAGGAGAGTAAAAGCAAATAGAAAAAGCTCCCCAATAGTTCCTGCACTTTCAGGATGAAAACTGAAATGAAAACATCATGGGTCTCTTTGACTCTCATGATATGAAGTTAACCTGTGTAGTAGAAAAACAAACTCCATGCCTCCAGATTCCTGCAGTGATATGAACACCTCTGTAAAGGAATGAAATTTCACAGAATGGCTGAGGTTGGAAGGGACCTCTGGAGCTCCTCTGGTCCAATCCCCCTGCTCAAGCAGGGCCACCTAGAGCCAGTTGCCCAGGACCATGTCCAGATGGCTTTTGAGTACCTCCAAGGATGGAGACTCCAAAGCCTCTCTGGGCAACCTGCGCCAGTGCTCGGTTACCCGCACAGTGAAAAAGGTGTTTCCTGATGTTCAGACAGAACTTCCTGGAGTTTGGTTTCTGAAGATATCTAAAGAATTAAGAAAAAGGCCTTCTCCCAAACCTATTATTTTGTCACACTGGCATTTTAAAATGTGTTAGATTAAAGGAAGTTTAATTAACAATATTTATCAGACAGAAGGATCAATGTATGACAATTTTCAGCCATCAAAATTCACATATATGTACTATATATTGGCAAGTACACCAGATCTGATAATTTGATAACTTGTCCACATGGAAAATTTGAA
This sequence comes from Charadrius vociferus, assembly GCF_000708025.1. NCBI lineage: Eukaryota > Metazoa > Chordata > Aves > Charadriiformes > Charadriidae > Charadrius > Charadrius vociferus. Next base: position 5,694,817 of record NW_009647572.1, on the reverse strand, counting down.
AAATAATTTAAAAAATCATAGCCATCATTTTCCTAGGAAAATAAGCTAATGAAGTAGTGCTCCACCCCATCTTCCACCAAGACTTTGAAATAACCAAAGAAGGGCTACAGGTTCAGAGATGGACATGGGAAGTTCCTAAAAGTTCTGTGGCAAATTTCAGGTAAAGGTAAATGAAGAGGCACAGAGAGGGGAATGGGACTCTGCCATCCATCCCACATGCTGTTCAGCAGCAGCTGGGCAGCTGCTGTGGACATGTACTGCTGTGGACATGTACTGCTGTACATGTGGACATGTAGAGCAGCCACAGGATTGTGCTGATGGCTGTCCAATGTGGGTGCTGCAAGGGACAGAGGGTAAGATGGAGCTACTGGGAGCCACAGGTGAAAACAGGTATAAAACCATAGGAAATATAGCTTCATCAGTTCCATGGTGCTCCTGGAACAACATATCTGTCCCACACAACTGTTCAGGCTTTACTTACGACATTTGAAAAATAAAACTTCCCGGAAAGGCAGTGACTTGGCTGAAGACTAATGGTCGCGTTACACTGAATTCAGTTTATCCAATAAAACTAAACAGCATGGAGAGATGGAAGCACACAGAGCACGGCGTTACCTAGAGCAATACAATGGCTGTTGACAATTTAACATTTTTCTCTTATAGTTTTTCCTGCATTTCAGCACATTCCCTTCCCCCAGACATTTCTTTTTTTAAACTGGCATTGTATAAATTGTTCCACTTTTTCCTACTTTAAGAAAAGCAGCTGCTGCACTAAATGCTAGAGCAATCCTCATGAAAGGGTCAGCTCTCCCAAGCAAAACTGATGTTACCTGCAAAGTTCTAGGTTTGTGCATTCTTACACTCAGTATTAATTTGTAGCCTGAAGAATCATTAAAACGTGTTTACACAGAAAAGTAGAGCAACTTAATTTCCTTTGCAATTGCTGACTCTCACTGATGCCAAGAGAACTAAGAAGATACTCTGTCAGCCAGTTCAGCTGTGCCCTGTAAGCAGCTACACTGCTTTTTGTTCATTTTCGGTTTAGGTCTCCTGGAATGACCTATTTAAACACTTAGAAGTCTAAATAAACAAGTGCCTATCTGCTTCAACCAACCAACTTTCAAAAGATAGGTGTGTATGGCAGGAACTGCTACTCAACATAGGCAAGGAGCTGATGCAGTAATTTAGCATGAGTACTTGGGAACAGCAATTGTTTGGACTTGAAGAACAGAGCTGTTAATCTTTAGTTGTAGTGGCAAGTTGCTGAAAGGAAAAAACTGGGCTGAAATTTTTTTTTGCTGCCCAAAGACAGTAGCTAATACTAAAAGAGAATAACTTATATATAGACTACTGGACCAGTGTGGCAACTGCAGAAGCTTATGCAATTTATTTGAAAGGCACTTAAAGGAGGAGGTGAGGGAAAAAAGAATCCATGAAAATGTCTTTGTACTCATCTGCTGCAAAAAACACTGAACAAGAGAATAAATGCACAGACCTGAACAAAGATGCACAGCCTTTAGCATAGCACTTAATGGACTAACACATAACACAAACGTCAAAATAGTACAAATGAAGCTAAGCATATTATTGAATTCTCTGCAAAAGCAGCTAATTTTGATTCTGTATTTGGAGCAGCGTGGCCACAGGTACTGAAGAAAAGCTGTTAGCTAAAGCACAGCTAAGGGCTAACAGGGAAATAAAAACACTCAGATTGAGTTCCCAGACTCCACCAGGACTCCCACATGCAGAGACACTTGAAAATGACGGAAAGGCAGTAAGCTTTTATCTTAAAATCTTCACAATCCTCTCTTAAAAGTTCACAAGAATGACTTCACAGGGTCAGATTAAACATCCGTCTACTGCAAGTGCCCCAGCTGACAGTGGCAAGAAGCAATTACCTAGGGAAGCGTACAAAAATAGGACAAACAAAGAGTAATCACACAAATAGCATAGTCTTCCAGAAATCTGAGGGTGGAGAGTTTCAAGCACAGGCTATATGAGTACCTCAGTTTAATAGCACTTTGTGGCTTGTTTTTTTTTGTTCTCCACTGCACTGTTTGAAATTGTTGGTCTGTCAACACCTACAAAAACCTGCAGCAACCTTTCACGTTCTCCTGACGGTCCTTCATTCCGTGTTATTCTTATTCAACTGTTGGCTTGTTCTACTGATTTAGAAAATGAATTTCTAAATCAGTACAGTTTTTCCTCAATCTCTTCTCCATTTCTTTTTTATTCCTAGTATTTTGCGTGCTTTTAGGACCATTGAATTAACCACTGAGTTATCTTCAGTTATTTCAAAGTCTCAGAGAAGTTGTGAATCAGATGTTAACACACAAGACAGTGGACATAGTCTTTGTGTTCACTCCCACGTGTGTTACTCTGCATTTGTTAACAATGAATAGCACTTTTTTTGCCCAGTTCACTCAAATACCATGAGATTCTTCTGCAGTGCTTCCGTTGGCCCTCCTGCTTACTACTTGGGAAAAAAAAATATGTATTAACAGCAAAATTTACCACCTAACTCCCTTCCTATTTGTGTCTGTGCTGAACAACACAGGACCTAGCTCCCTATGAGAACAGAGCCCTATAAAATCCATCCATTAAGTTTCTGCCAAATCATCCTGTCACAACTGAGTTTTCCTCCTCTGCCTAATGGAAAACCAGCACGACTGTTATGCAAACAGATATCCCAAAGGCTTCACAGAAAGCCCACCGGACTCAGGAACTAAGAAAATTCTTCTCTCCTTCACAAAATTGACAGTTGACACCATGTTGTTCAACCTTTAATAGGACAGATGAAACTGTGGTCTTTTACAGCTAATTCAGAGCTCAAATATGTAGATTAGTAGCAAGAAGAGACCAGAGGAATATATTATTTGAAAACAAAGATTAAGAAGCACACCCAGTTCTTCAGGGAAAAACAAAATGAATGCTTTGAAGACATTTGACAATGAGATGGTATAGAAAACGATTTGGATCACACAAATTACTTTCAAAACTAGTATAAGCACTGTTTTTTGTTGTACGCACCCATAGGATACCTAGTGCAATGGAATCCTGATCCCTGCACAGGAACTCTCCACAACACTACAACATTGATAAAAGAAAATGAAAAAAAGGCTGCCTGTTATTGAAATTATATGGTTTACTTTACTTTAAGTGTTGTTATAATATAGACTAGTTAATCACAGCTAATGAAGCAACAGGCTCAAAATGGATTCATTTTCCTTACTGGAACATTTTTAGTTTCAAATACAATTGTTCTCAACTCAAAACTTAATGTTTGCACATTAAGTAAATGTTACACCCACACAGTTATAGCACAGACTATAGCAGTACAAGCAGTGTACTCTACCTGCACAATCACATATGCAATTATCAAAAAGCAATATGCTGTGTAATTTTATGGCCAGTACAATAGATGTGATTATCATTTTAAAAAAAGGAAGGAAAGATTCGGCATTTGAAGGTGAGTCGTGAGAGGCAAAATTGTGTGATCTGGTTTAGTCAGCATAACAGCTTGGTGCCACCAAGAAGCGAAGGGATGTCTTGTTATCCTGTCTTTCTCCACCTTATCTTACCACTCCTAACCATCTACTATTGGCCTTCTGCTCATGTTGGCTCCTAGGCTTGCCAAATCCTTTGATGAGTCGATTCAACTCTTCAACCAGACAGAGCTACTCACATCTCTCTTTTTGCTCAGTAATGTTGAAAAGGTTTACAGAAGAGTCCACCAAGTGCAAGAGCAAACTAAGGAGTACACGGCAAGAAGCAGCAAGATAAAACAGGACCTTCCTCTTCTCATCTCAGCTTCCTCCTCTCTTCTCATCTTAACAGCTGTTTCTTGTACTTTTAGCATAATCATGCCTTATAAAGTGTGCAAGGTTCCTTCAAAAGCATTACACACAAAGGAAAAGAAAACACTAAGATTTTTATGAGGAAAGCCTGAGGGTCTTGGGTCTTTTTAGTCTAGAGAAAAGACGACTGAGGGGGGATCTTATCAGCGCTTATAAACACTTAAAGGGAGGGTGCCAGGGGGATGGGAACAGTCTTTTTTCAGTGGTGCCCAGTGACAGGACAAGAGGTAATGGGCACAAAGTTGAACATAGGAAGTTCCATCTAAACATGAGGAGGGACTTCTTTGAAGGTGGCAGAGCACTGGCACAGGCTGCCCAGAGAGGTTGCGGAGTCTTCCCCTCTGGAGACATTCAAACCTGCCTGGACACCGTCCTGTGCAACCTGCTGTATGTGAACCTGCTCTGGCGAGGGGGTGGACTAGGTGATCTCCAGAGGTCCCTTTCAACCCTGATCATTCTGTGATTTATCACTGTGCTCCCTAACAAGGACATCCAGCAGTGGCTTCAGTTTCCAAAACCTGCGTGGGCATATGTAATGCACTAAATGCAGCGAGAGCTGTTGTGCTTAATTCTTCTTGGTTGCACACCTGAACTATGTGCTCTGATTAGAGCTGGGGACAAGCTGAACTGGGGTTCAGATCAACGAAATAACTTCATTGTTACAACTCCTAACTCACACGGCTTGGCCCTGGGGTGGAACCTGCAGCCATGACCCAAGTGCCAGAGCTCAGGGGGAGGCAGATCCCTCCAGCAGGCAACCAGCAAGCTGAGGGAGGAACTCCCTAAATTAGTCTGCAGGGAATGCTGAGGAGAGGGGTACTTGTACCCTTCTTTTTGAAGCTTTGCCACCAGATAAAAAGGAATGAGAGTCACGAGACCAGAAGGAAAGGAGATAATGTAAGTCCAAAGACAAGAGGTTTTCACTAGGGAAGAAGAAATCTAACTCATTTTAAAAAGATTAAGCATTTTATTATCAGATGAAGAATACTCTGAAAATTCAAGACTGAGAAATGAAATGGTGAAAGAGGAATTAATACAAATTGGCTGAAGACACATATTTACAGGCTTCATGTCAAATTTGCAGTTTATGGTACAACAATAAGGCTTTAGGTTGAAGATTTTATTATGTAAATATAGATATGCAGAGTATATATTTATAAGCCCACTGTTGGTAACACAAGGATAATGAAACAAAATAAGAACATCTGTTGGAATGTTAAGTGTCTTTCTAATTAAATCCAGTAGTTGAATGAATCAATTCATTACCAACAAGTCTGGTTTATTATCTCATTAATACAGCTGGTTAATATTATGAGGAGATTAGCACAAGAACTTGAAATGATCCTAAACCAAAAATGAACGCAACAAAGATACACAAGCAAATAAAGGAGTCTAAACAATGAGTAAAAGACTGAGGTTTTCAGACATGTAAAGAACAAAGGGGAGAAAGAGTGACAGGAAAACAAAAGACACCTAGCAAACCTGGCACTCCACACTAACAGCATAACAGATGCTGACTGGAAAACAGAAAGGCTGAATACCCTCCCCCATCCTCACACTGATTACATGGCAAAAACATTTAGTTACAAAAATGACCGAACCCCCACATACGGTACATTAGGGAACCAAGCTGGATTCCTATAGGTAATTCTGCACAAACCAGCGCTGCACTTAAAACTCTTTGGGAAATGAGTAGTTTGAAAGCTTTGTCTAGTATTCGAGGTTTTTTGAGCTATAATGAAAAAGAGTATCGAGAAGCACAAGCTTGACACTTGAAATACACACATGACAGCTTTCCTGTTTTGCAGCCTTGGCACTGCAGCATCTATTTGTTGGCACAGCAGCATTCCCTAATTTGTGGTCATATTCTTGGAAGAGATTTTATACTGATTACAGGATTTTTCCTTTGTTTTCTAGAATATGAAAGATGGATGACTAATGACTCGCCAAATAAACAGTGTTCAAAAACAAAACTCAGAATAATGGACATAAAACACCCTGTCATCATCTTCACCAATACTACATGCAAATATGTTCCTTAGTGAAAGAAGAATCAATGTACGTAACAATTTCCTAGCTCTACATATTAAAGCACTCCAGTACTTCTATTAAGCTGAATTATCATTGAGTCTGAGTTCATGAAGAATTATTTAGGTATTACTTCTGCTTGTTAACACACTATGAATGATATTTAGTTAAAATGTTCATTTGCTTTAGGAGACAACACATCCTGTAGCTTCCCCCAAGATCAGTCAGTCTCAACCCTGCCCGGTTTTTCATTGAATGCAAATGAGCACTTCAAAAGAATACTTAATCCTACAGCTAAACCTTGTCAGTTTTACAGAAACTGCAGATATTTTGTAGCATCCACTGTCTGGGAATATGAGAATTTTAGTCCAGTCAAATGACAGTTTTAAGAAAAGCTGTGAGTTACGAAATCCTAATATCTCAGGACAGAGTTTCTATAGAGCAGGTGTCTGCTGGGAGCTGGAACTAACAGAAATACAACTGTGCTTAATAGCCATATTTAACAGGGCTGCTCTGTCGGGGAGCTTAGGATGTTGCAGTTTCATTAGCATTAACAAGTGTTGCTATGGGTACCAGAGCACAGGCATCAGAATACAAGTGAATAGAAGGAGTGGGAAAGTGATTAATAAAAATGTGAAGTGTTGGAATTTTAATAAAAAAAAAAAAAAAAGAAATGTGCTTGCCAATAAGATCATGTTTAAATAATAGACTACATTATTGCCCAGTTCACCAGCAGGTATACGCCACTGCTTGCCATTTTTCTGCTTGAGCCCAGACAAACCCCTACATCAATAAACAGAAAGACCAGAGCAAACCCCACTGTTCTCACATTGAGAGGGACACACATGCACACACTAATGAAAGTGACCCTAATAAGTATTCATAACAATATTTAAGTGCTGATGTTAATGTGCAATTTATAAATATTTAACACTTTACAGACAGGTCCTGTGCAAGCTCAGAGCCACCTAATATCTCATTCCTCAGTAAATGGCATGGACTTACATTAGCGTAACTACATGTAGGGTTTGACATCTTGGTCAGAAACATGAAACAATATTTATCTATTTCAGAATGAAATTTTGAATAATTTTATTACACCCTTTACAGCTGCTCTGATTTCTTACAACTGTTGTTAAGCGAAACCAATACCATTTCTGTTTCCAGAACACCAAAAGGGTGAAATGGTAGCACTGCAGGAGCATCTGTGTCATACTCAAAATACAAAGCCAATTCCTACTCTTAGCCAAACTAGGAAAACACATCTTACCCTAATTACTACACAAATGTATGTTTACCCATGTTTTTCCCCCACCTTCCCTGTCCAAAAATTGGAATTAAAAAATGCATAGTAACAGTAATTCCCACAAGTGACAACCCACGTGATGATTAATAGCAGAACTTCTGCTTTGCTGTTTCCTTAAAAAGTCAAGGCTGTAGTTTGGACTCTATTTACAGCAGGTATTTCTTTGATTTTAGCAACATCTTCAAAATATCTCCCAAGTCCCAACACATCCACTGTCATCCACTTTTGCCAGTCAGTAAATTCTTACCGATTGCTTTGGAGGTGCCTTAGGATTTACTGGTGTTGCTTCCCTCAGCGTCCCACAGGACAGATCGTGCCTATTCCCTATGAGCTGCACTGTGACCAGTACACAGTTTTTCATTACTCCCATGGCCAAAACACGTTCTTGAGTTTCAGCACACAGGCGTGCCACACCTGTGGCTACACCTTTCTTTCTAACCCCCCCTCTGCCCACTCCTCCAGGATGCCCTTACCAGAGTCTTCCTCCTCTGAACACCCTTAGCACTCAAATCTCCTCATGGGTGTGACAGCAATCAGGAAACCAAATTCAGTTTAATTACTTTATGCAATTTTCCATAAAACTTACTTTGTATTTCCTTCTACCCCTCCCTCTGTTCCCTGCCCACTACCCAAAACCCTGGCAGTACCGAGGTAGCACACATATGAGTTACACCACCGGCCATCAGTCCCCCTTCATGCCCCAGCTCTCCTCTTCCAAGAACACTTCTTTATCTTTGCTTTTGTCATACGATCTCCCCAAAGCTCTTCCTTTCCTGAATTTTGGCTTTGGATGCAGCTTTCCTTGCAATCTCCACGGTTAGCTCTACAAACATTTATTTGTGCAAACATTTTACTTATGTGAACAATCTTATTCTGTTCAGGGGGCTATTTGACTTGTTATTCACATCAGTGTATTTGCATGATGAGAATTGTAGATCATAAATACATGGGGGTGGTCTTAAAGAACATCTATAAAGAACTATATCCGTTTATACTTTTTTTTTTTTTAAATAGAAAAGCAATAAAGCAAATCAAGATGACTCTGAAGTGGCACTATCTACTCAGTGGTCTGCCGTGATGTCTTCTCTGCACATAAATGTTTAATTTTAAAAATTGATATTTATGAATTGCTGTGGCTTGTATGAATTACTATACTGATCTCCAGAATAATAGGACACTTCAACAAAACAGGTATTTTTGAAGTAAACAATACTGACCTTTTCTTGTTCAGTGTGATCAATCACATGACATGGTAGACATGGAGAGCTGAAATCCCGGTTATGTACTAAAATCAGGGATTAAGAAGCAATGATTAAACCTTACCCTATTATCTGGAAAGATTAACAAGGTAATTATGTAGCCTGAAACTTGTTTAGTTACAAAGAAGAGGAAAAAAATACCCAACACAACAATTTGAAATGGAAGGACAAAAGTGATCCCTCAGGTTCTTCTTTTGTACTTATCACCCAAATCGAGTTAATAAAAATCAGTAGCTTTTTTTTTTGGTTTAATTTGCTATTTAATACAAAGGCATATCAAAGGCATCATAATAAAGCATAAACAATGCTGCTTTAAAGTTGAGGTATAAAGACTAAATGTCTGCTATTTTCAAGTGAAAACTAACTACTTAAAAAAAAGTACAATTTTGTGCCAAGATAATCAAGACTGTCACTTTCAAACTTTTAAAAATAAGCATCAGAAAGTGTCACAAGTAAAGATGTGTATGTAAATTTAGTATTTGTCTATGTTACCACTGCCAGTGTTCTGCTGACTCTTCTGCAAACATTAGCAAGCTGGAAGTAGGCACCTCTTAGATTCCATTTCTGTGATTGTGCCCTTAGCTCTTCCACAATGAAGAGATCTTAACAGTGTGTTTAATAAGCATAGTAAGACTTCTTTGTTGCTACAATTTATCTTTGCGATGCCTTTAACAACTACTGTACTAAGCCTAGTATCTTTTATGTCAAGATTGCTACATAAAACATGTTAATTAGTTTACTCTCCACTTCTTGTTACCATTATTTAGTAGAGATCAATAATTCTTTATTACAAGGATTTTCCTTATCTTTTCTCTTGTCACCTGTCCTTTTCCTCTAACAGGATTCAATTCCCAAGCACGTTTATCCTCTTCATGTTAAAAGGATTGCCTAGTGGTCTTTTTAAATGATTGCTTTAGATTCTGTAGCTAAAGGAAAGGCTGTGTAATTTTCCTTTAAAAACCTAAAGCCTGCTTCAGCCAGTCCTATGAGACACCCCCATGTCATTATGACAGGAGTTTTCACCATGCTCCCAACTAAAATGTTTGCATCACAGGGTTTATTCCTCTTCAACACTGGGAGACATTCCCTGAAAAAGGCAACTATTTGAGAAAAAAAACCAACTAAAAATAGTGTGAATTTTTCATTTGAAATGTCACTTTAATTTTTTTCACACTCATATAAATTAGAACTAACCTCAAAGTGCATCGTGAGAAGTCCCATTTCTGGGATCCTGATGTATGTGGGCTTCACACTGACAGAACAGGTTGCTCAGGTGCTCTGACTGAGCTTCCTGATACTCAGAAAGCCTTCAAGGCTGGATTGTTTCACCAAATTTTGTGCTTAATGAAGAATCAGTACGAGGAAGAGGCCCCATGGTGTTAGAAGCTCTGTGGTCTGTTGCTGCTTTCTCAGTGAACTGGAGCATTCCAGATGGAGAGTAGCAAAATAAGTTGTTTCTACTTTTAGAATCAAACCTCCATAAATTGGTATTCAAACTGGAAAAAACAATGGCTGAAAAGGAAAGATCATTATAGCGTGCGGTGATGTGGATCAACATAGTTCAGCCTAATTGATATCTTAGCTCAGGAAAACAAAGCTTTGACTGTATTTCAAATGATCCACTATTTATGTTCTTTATTAACAAATTTTTGAAAATTAATTTCAGAGGAAAGTATTTTCAAGTCAGAGCTCAAATACTGATGTCTTACAGATCAAAGGGACATCTCACAGCAGGCTATATCAAATTTCTATGAGAATATTCTGACTTTGTACCAGAGTTTGAAGTAAGTATTTTTGTGATACTGGACTTATTTCTCTTGTCCTTCACACATTAATTAAACGTATGGCACAGACCTTGACTTCTTAAGTATGATATACACGTACTAACTGATACTGCTAATGTAGCTCATGGACGCGGACAGTAAAATAATTGAAGTTAATTTCCTCAAGAAACAGAATTAGAATGTTAGAATTAGTGTTACAAGTTGTTTGTGTTTTTCAGGCAACATTTTGCTAACTGTATAAATACATGCAGACTCCTGAACATTAAATTAGCACAGCAATAATACAGGCTGCATGTTTTCATCCCATGGAAGACGAAATCAAATTAAAACCTCGAGCAGGATGTTTTCTGTTACATACCAGCCTTCAGAGAAAAAGCCCTATCTCATTTATTCATGCTTTACTGAGTCATAATAACATTCAGTGCTGGCACACTGGTCAAGACAAATGCTAGCAAAATGGTCCGGTGACAGCAGTATCACTTATTACTGCGCGCATTTGTTTCATAACCATTCCTGTTTTCACACTGTGAGTCTTCTGCACTCTCACTGTGGGACTGCCAGGGCTGACCTGGGGCACACGCTCCGAACTTTGGCGCTGGTCCTGGATGGCGGGATGCTGCACCGTGCTCCCCTGCACGACCCACCAGCCCTGTCCCTCTTCTTGCGTCTCAGCACAGCTCTGTCTGACTCACACAGGAGTCCTGTGGTCCCTCATCACCCTCCAGCTGCTTTGCATGTTGGCCGGGTTTGGAGAGCAGTTTTGGTGCACGTGAACCAGACTCGTCTGGAGTCCAGATACGTACAAAACACATCCCAACCCCTACAGAGACATCTGCGTCTAAACCAAAGGGTACTGCTTCAGACAGCTTTGAAACACCTGCACATTGAGGCTGTTTGGTGTGGGAAGACTGACTACACATACTCCAAAGCAAAAACGAAACTATGAAATATAGTAGCAGGGCACCAACTGCCTTTATCTACTATGCCTTATTATTTGTTCATGGGGACAGAGCCACACCATACCATACCAGCTTGTGAGGTTGAAACAGATGGCATATCCAGTTATAAAGCTTCTATACCAAAGGGATAAAGAGAAGGCTTTTAACCTGCTACTACTACACAGGGGAAGAAGCAGAAGTAGCTACTCCTCAGGGACAGAGCCACCACTGACAAACGGGAGGATGACATCTCAGTGAGCAAAGATCACACAGAAGCAGCTGGGCCATTTCACACTGGTCACTGTCTGTCAGTCATAAAAATCAGAGAAAAATACATGGAAGTGGACAAAAGACCGTTCGGAAGAGATGGTCCAGTGAAAACATGAGGCAATAAAATCAAAATGAAAGTTCAAGAAACCCAGTTGAAATATATTACTAAGAACAGACAGGTATCTGTCTGAGAGTTTTGGACTCCTGAAGCCACTGACAAAACATCTACTATAATTTCTCATTTACAGGTCTACTATAGCAAAATATTAGGATAGAGTGGCAAACAAGCAGTGAACGTGGAACTACCTGCTGGGAAACCAGGCCTTGATATCAATGATCAGACATCAGACTTGCAACTATACTGTTCCCTATAGTGCCAAAACATTAAAAGTTGGCAGTTATTGCTGTACACTGATGATCTAAAATCCTTTATAATCAGAGAATAAATTCAAGCAAAACACAATGCCCTTTTCATTTATTTCATAATTACAATTTGACTGCCATAACATGTAGCATGTTTTGAAAAATCAATAAAGACTCCAGTTGAGCACTCCTGGCTCCACACCACAATCAAATCATCAAATATGGGTACTATTTCTGTGTGAAGCAGTTTGAGCACTCCACATTTGTGTAGCAAAAAAAGTATTATTGCTTATACCACAGGGCATAAACCTACTGCCCTACCAAGTGGGGCAGAGAAGTTCTCTAACATGAAACTACTGCATAAATAGTCACATGCATTACATTTGTACTCTTACATAGTATCTGGCATATTCTTACTGAGGAAGACTGCTCGCACACCCCCAAATTACTTAACCCTACCGTTCAGCAATTTGACATCTTTTAAAAATTGGCACATTATATCACAAGCTAAGCAGCACAGTTTCAGCCTGGTTATGCGGTTTTAAAGGTACTGACCAATACATTATTTAAATCAACAATTATCAGGTCACTGGACACTAGATTTTTCCTCTCAAGTGACTGTAATTAATTACTGATGACTTGAGACAACAATTCTGCAAAGAACCTGCACTTTCATGTACACATTCCCTTGACTTCAGTGAGATACCAGTCAGGATGATATGCCCAACTCTTCACAAGCACAGACCTGCACAAAACTAACTCCATTTTTTCTCTCCCGGTGCTTCGATACCATGCTCTTTCCCACATTGTGCAGGGCTTTTATTGATGCAATATTTAAAGCTATTTTAAAAGGTCCATAGAAAGACATTCAAATGCTTTCAGGCTCTTCTCCTGGCTTCAGCCTGCTGGGAGTTTGTGGATGAGAACATAAAGCAGAAGCCTCAGAGAGTCTGGGAGCAATTGTAGTTTTAGGATGCAGATGTTCACAGGAAGATGCAGGGGTTGCAAGACCCCTTCCACCCTGCATGGTGGAAGGAAGCACACAGCGCTGGGAAAGGTTATGAAGGCTGTTTGGACAGACAAGAATTTCACCTATACCGAAGTTAAAATAATTAATGCTTGTAATTTCGTAATATTTAAGTCCTTTTTTTCCTTTCTTACTGCCTGCTCTTATCACAACCATATTGCAGTTTAAGCCCTGTATCTCTTCACCGAGAAAGCTCGCTAAATTCTTAAAGGGACAACTCTATCACCTGTTTATATGATAGGCACACCTTATGGCAGACATCACTGGCTACAAGGACTTACAGTTTCAGTGCTCTTCCAGAAAACCAGCGTTCCCCAGTGAAAACAAAACAAAACAGTGAACAGGTTGTTTCAAGAGGCATAACAAAATATCTGGCATCTGCGTCACACTTAGAACATTCAAAAAACTTGTAATACCTCCCTAGTCCACACCTCTACATCGAAATAAAGCATGTCCACATTTATTATTTGTTCAGTCAATGAGGAATCCTTTCAGGTAAGAAGCAGGTGTTTGCTAATACTGATGAAATCCTTTAAACTGTCTCAGTCTGTAGGCTGATGAACCACCGCTCACTGTTGCTCCATGGCAGGTAACAGGAGGCACGAGAAGAGATTTCAAACAACTTAAAGGCTTTAACATGCAAACAAGTTGTCACGTTTAACCTGTTCTGTGGTCCACAAGCACATGCTCACCAGGTACCCTGAAGCAGCTTACTTCTCCAAGAGCTCTAGTGAGTATATAGAGCAGCTGATACTTGGTAGCTTGTTTGGGTATCAAAGCCTTTACTGCTACTGAGCAGGCAAGAACTGTCTTAGATTACTGGAATTAAATGCAGCTCTATGTCCACTAGTAGACAGTTAAATTATATCTAAAAAAAAATAAAGGCCATCCATCTTCTCTTTTTAAGCTGTAAAAGCTTCCTGACTTCAGAGAAAACCAAACAACAAGCCTTTATTGGGTATTTTTGGAGAACAGAACATATCCTGTGTCTCGTGCTAACGGCAGCTACACATTCATGCTGAGGTGCGGGGGACACCCTTTTGTCTTCAGATAAAATACAGTGCACATTTGTAACACAATTATTTGAAAAATTACAGCAGGATCACAGGCAGTTCAGATCTGTATTACCAAGCAATACAGTCCATTACTTATTTTATTAATCCATTACTACCCATTTAATGAAATACTTAGTTTCACTTGTATATTCTCCCATCATCCTTTTTTTTAATTTTTTTTAAAAACGTGCTGTGGAAGGCTAAAACCATTAAAATCTTATTGTAACATTACATGAAAGAATTTTGCCTTTTTACTCTTCAAACAGAGAAGCACATAAAAGGTTATTTTACCAACCGTAACAGTAATTTCCAGCCCTCCGTAAGATCCATGTGCTTATCAGGTAACCATTCAAAATGACTACGAGATTGTATTTCTAATTAAAAATCATAACAAATGTTCTTAAAGCATTTTTAAATAACACTGTTTTAGGAGATTCATTCTTGTAATCATATTAAAATAAATTGTGTTGCACTTACAGAGTTAATTAGTGAACTTATCCTCCAGGTGTAATTGCTAGTCATTTAGTTCACAATGATTAACCTCTGTCAAACCAAGATCCTTTGTGGAGCTTATAATGCCTACTGCTAGACGGCATCTCTTCTTCCCTTCTCCAAAATCTACGGTATAGTGGAAGCCCCAGGTCTTGAAATCCTCCACTGAACACAGATTTAACCCAAGAAACATACCGTGCTGGATCTAGATGCATGGAAGCCCCCTGTGGGGGAACAACTGAGGATGCAACCAAAGGCCAAAGGAAGAAAGGGAAGGATGGGGGGGAACAAACATCAGAAAACGAAGGCAGGGAATAGACAGGACCAGTTGCATTTAAACAGGTTGCTGGTGGGTACGCTTCTCTGGTCAAACCCTGCACGTGATCACTAAGGTCTACACTTTCTTCTTACTAAATCCTTTCTTTTAACACTTTTTTTGGGTGTAAGTCACCCTCTATCTTATATGTGATACTGCTGCAAAGCCTAAGAGCCAGCAGCTGTAGGTCACAAGGTCTGCAGGTCCAGGAACCAGCAACTAGAGGCACCCTGGTGTGTCTATGTTTTCGTAGTGAATTTAACCCTGCATGCATTGTATGTGTACGTGTAATTTGCTAGCGAGGTTCAAATTGGAGTAGCCAGTGAGTAGAAGGAGATTTGTACCTGGAAAGACTCAAGGTCTGAGTCAGTGGCTGGGCAAGAGGCCCGGGGTCCAGCCATAGGCAGAGTCGATGCCAGCAAGGCAGTCCAGCCAAAGCACTTAGAGATTCAGCTAATATTTGAGGGATCCATGACTGCGGAGTACATGTGAGACAAGTGGGAGCGTGTGTATCCATTCCGACAGCTGGATTTGCTAGCAAACAGGAGGAAACCTGCATTCTGGATAAGAGGGCCCAGGCGTACATATCGGACAGGTTTGGAGGCCGTGGTAATGTTCAAGCGATCCATGAATGTGCGTGTGCTTTTGAATTGGACAGTGAGGGTGTCTACTCAGTCTCTACGCTGTTTTCACCAGTGCACTTCAATCCCAATCAGTCTTTGCCACCTCAAATGGGACTCAAAAGCACCACCCTCCTTAACACTCCACATCTTCAGAACTGGCTTTAGGGGAGGGCACAGCCACATACACTGCTGTTGTTGCCATTTCCCTCCCTGTCTGGCTCTCCCAGGG
Source organism: Charadrius vociferus (assembly GCF_000708025.1). Taxonomy (NCBI): domain Eukaryota; kingdom Metazoa; phylum Chordata; class Aves; order Charadriiformes; family Charadriidae; genus Charadrius; species Charadrius vociferus. The sequence continues at coordinate 5,679,270 of NW_009647572.1, read as the reverse complement.
AAAGGGAATCAGAAAGACAGTAAGAGAAGAAGTTTCCCTTTCTGGAAGAGCTATAAGTGTCCGGGGGCCACTGCTGGGGAATCCTTTTAATGGCTCCTTCAGCAGGGCTACCCTGGTGCATGCATGAGCTTTGTCGAAGGTGCCCTGCAGCACCGTACCCTCTATCACAGCCTGGAGGAGCAAATGTGAAGGAAGCTGTAACTACAATGCTATCGTCAGGGGTTACCGATAACCTGGGGATGTAACTTAAGAGTGGAAAAAGGGAAATGATTGTCCAAACGCCTCCTCACTTCCCAGCTTCCAAAACAGAAGTGAAGCAGCAACATGGAGGCCAAATCCCATCTGTGCTTTGGCACATGGGACCCAGGGAGTACCTCGCTCCCCACTCCTTAAAGTTTTGGGGTGGACTTTTAGCTACCAAGCTCAGTAGGCAGGAGAGCTACAGAGAAGCTTCAACATTCTGACTCCCAATTTGGTCCTGCCTAAAAGCAGAGATTACAACACTGCTGAGAGCCAGGCACCTCATGTGGCAGTCATGCTTTGATGCTTTGCCTCACAACCTTTCCTGCTGTTGTGACTCCATCAAGCCTAATGAAGTTTAATCCTAGGGAAGAAGGTGCAGGGACTATGAAGAGAGATCCCACATATGGAGAGCCAGGAGTGGTATGGTGAAAGGCAATGACACACAGAAATTAGAGGTGGAAAAGCATAAAAAAAAATTAAAAAAAGAAGAAATATGTAAACTAGGGGTGAAAACAGGATCCAGAAGTAGTTTGTGGACAACAGCTGCTGAGGTGCCCAGCAGCATGACAGAAGTGGTGGGATCAAAGTAAGAGCTGTGGGCAGCGGAGGCTGGTGATTCAGAAGGGAAAGGGGCAGGACAAAAGCAGTAACTGAGCTGGGTATGGGAGAGAGCAGGGACAGGAGGGACCGAATTGTTGTTGGAGAGTAACCGTCTGAGGAACCGTCATTAGAGCATCAGTGGGACCTTCTAGAGGCAGATAACAGCTGACGAACAGAGGCAACAAGTGAGAAATGAAAAGCAGGCTGAAAGGCTGGAGAGAGCCACAAAGGACAAAAGTGCTTGGTGCAGAAGTGAAGAGAAAAGCCAGATCAAGCCCTTTTTTGCTGATATACGAGTGACAATCACAAAGAAGTTTATGAAGAAAATTAACTGGAAGCTAAAACACCCTTCAAAGCCTCGCGCTGGCAGATGACTGGGCCCTGGCCCGAGGTTTAGCTAACATGAGAAACTACTAGACAGGACACAAGAAACGGCTGAACATAAATAACAGAGTGAGGAGCCGGCAAAAGTTGCCGAGAGCATGGTGAGGAAGGGCGGGCTCTCAGGTCGTTAAGAGGGGGTGATGTGAAAGGTGGCCAGGCTCCACAAAAACTTGGGGGATGATGGTATTGGGAGTTTTGGGGGAGTGAAATCTTGCAGGGCCAACAGGGCCAAGGTAACTCTATCACTGATACTGTGTGAGGCTGAGATGCTCCAGGTAAGAGCATCAGAAATAGCAGATTTGGTTACGTGTCAGGTAGAAATCCTCAAGCTGGAGCAGTTGGTGAGTAGGAGGAGACCCTCACCTGGAAAAACTTGAGCCAGAGCCTGGGTGAGGGGCCCAAGGTCCAGGAATGGGTATTAAACAGACTTAGAGCCCATGTTAATATTCAAGCAGCCCGTGAACACAGGGGTGCTTGCCAGTCTAAGGAGGAATTGTGTTTTCCCTAGTGAATGTCAACCCTGATCAGCCAGAAGGGAGGAACAACACAGGGCTCTCCCTACTCTTGTTTATGCGAGTGCTGTCTGTGTTTATGAGGGTATGATAAAGGCACTGCTTTGTGGGTGCCTGTGTGGCCAACCATCTCAGGTTCGTGTTTGCGCAGGCCTCTCCTGGGTGCAGGCTCAGCCTTGCTACTGCATCCATCAACCCAGATGGAGAAACCTCTCAAGTCTGAGAGTACACGGGGCTGCCTTTCAGTGACCAGGAAAGCGGAACCCCTGGATCCCAGAGTCCACCGGGTTGAGCAGGTCTCATAGCATCCTTAACAGAGGCAACTCAGAGCTGAGCTAAAGAAGTGACCCTTACAGTACTGGGAACAAAACAACTTCACTAAAGTATCCCCTAGGTAGCGATGAGAAAAGGTAGACTTGTGCAAGACCAGTCAAACTTTAGTTTTCCACAGTAAGCTGAATTCCTGTAAAAACAGGACACAAGAGACAGACGTGCAAGGAATAAGAATAACCTGCTGTGCTCTGGCAGGGTGCGCTCCAGCAGCCTGGTATGAAAAAGCATTTGAGCATATTAAGATCCCGAGTAGGAAATCGTAACTGTCAGACTGCTGATGAAGCTATGAAAGACACACTTCCAGAAGAAACCTCATTTTAAAATCTATTGACAGATGCTGTAAGAAATGTTGATATGTAGCATAATTAATGCAGACTGAATAAATTGTACTGTGGACGGTGATATGTTTATTACAAGCCACTTGGTGAAGGCTGCCGGAGGGAACTAAATGGAAAGCAATGCAGTCCTGGATTAGAATATACAAGCAGAGGCTTGCCTGTAAATAGGAAACAGCAAGAGAGGAAAAAAAAGATGTTATTTAATTTTCCGATGTACTGTCTCCAAAGAAGTGACGCGCCTTCTCAGGTGCACAGGCAAGTACAAGATGTTGCTAGAATGAGTAGCTTTGTAGAAATTAAGCCTCTGAAAGAATAAAGATTTTGCTCAGAGACAGGGAAATGATAAATATTAGGGTGAGCTATTTCTTTGCCCACAGACTACGTGATTTATAGTACAAGATCTGTTTACCCTAAACGACTGGGCTTTAAATTAATAATTTTGAAAAGGCTATTTCAGCTATTGGGTAGTCTTGTCTTTGTTCAAGGAAAGAAGAAAGACGGGCTCTGAGCCTAATCCAAACATGCCGAAGTCAGTCGTGGTTAACGTGACGGACAGTAGTTAAAAGACTGTGGCAGAATTTCATGACTCCCAGCCAGTATGTTGGCAGCCCTCTCTTAGGGAGACAAGGATAGCTTGGATGTACGTGGAAGTGTATAGGCTGGACTGGAAGTTAATTTAGCCTGGCACCTATTAGTTTGATTTTCAATAGTGACTTTCACACATTTTGTCACCTACAGACTCCAAAGGATCTGCCAGGGGATGCAAAGCAAGTTTGGGAACAAAGACACCGAAAGTTCACTAATCCTTTCAATAAGTGTTTGAGCTCACTAATAGGAAAACAGCAAAACAACACGGGCCTCTCAGTTCCAATGGAACAAACTTTTTTTCATACTGGTGCCAATGTCTTTACAAGAGTTACCTGGAAAAACCTCCCGGTAACCTCCTCATCTCTAGTGCTCTTGCACAGACAAAAGCGTGCGTCCTTTTCAACAGTTAAAATAGCACAGCTTTGCCTCTGGGCACAATTACACCAGTGTGGAAGTGCCCTAGGAGGGTCTGGCTTTTCATGTAGGAGAGGCTCACAGCAACACGCTGGGACGCATAAATAAAGTGAGAGTACCGCTTTAACTACTAGCATAGAAATACTTTTGTGAACAGAAGCAGAGTACATACTAGGGAAACAACACAAAGGTCGCTTAAAAGATCACACTACCAAAAGATCACTTACTACCAAAGTTTGACAGCTAAAAGGATAAACACAGCATAAGTGTGTTCTAACTCTAGGTTTGAAACTGCTAGCACATGACTTTTCCTTATGTTGTATCCTTCACGCTATCAGTGACTTAAAAATTCAACAAAACTTGACCGTAGAAGCTGAAAGACAATCTGAACTGAAAAAAAATTGCACCACTTTGCTCTCTTAAATGTGAAAACATTAAACACGCTTTTTTTGTTTGGCTCAAACCTGATTCATCCCCTAAATTTTCCAGTTACCAGTTCAGAGCAATGATTTGTTTGGAGAATATTTTTTTAAAAGCAGACAGACTCATCTCAGGGACAGCGTGTACCTGGCAAGGCCTGCAGAGCAGCATTGTATCACTGAGGTTTCCCCCCTTTTTTCCATCTGTTCCTTCCCCAGGACCAGAAGATGTAACTCAAACTCTTGCTCCTGCCTCACAACACCTGGGTTTCTCTAACAAGGATCAGTTCAGCCCAAGGATTTCTTGCAGCGTCCCTAAGGTGAGCTCTAGCTAAGCTGCTTCTAGAAAGACACAGACAGGCCACTTGACCAGGACGGAGACCTCACTGTTCTTGCTGCTTTCGGTGCCTGAGTTATGCCTGGCTGTCACCCCCAATAGCCCATTTCAGCTCCTCGCCGTACACCATCTGCTTTTCTTTATCTCCGTGCCTGTATGTGCTCAGACACGGGTTTCTATGAGAAGTCAAAAAGCCACCCCGAGGACCGGCTTGACGGACTATTTAAGTCCTCTGGCACGCTGCCGGGCAGCCGCGTCCCCTCTCCAGCACAACTCAACTGTTGAAACCTCTCCCGGTCCCCTCCGCTTCATGTGCCAGACGCGCCGCTTTGCTCCCAGGAGGAAAGGCACCGGCACGACCCGAAGGACTCACGCCCCTTAAAACCACCGGGAGGCGGGGACGGGGCTGCCCG
>NW_009647572.1:5660176-5673734 GCF_000708025.1 Charadrius vociferus | reverse complement strand
GGGAACCGGTCTCCGGGGGTGGCGGGGGGAGAGAGAAGCCGGAGCGGGGCCGCCGCGGGCATTGTTGGTGCGTCGGGGGGGGTTTGTCGCGGCGTCAAGTGGGAACCAGACAAAAGTGTCGCTTGCGGGAGTCGCGCTTCCTCGCCTATTTATTCAACTCTGCCCGGTGCGGGGCTCCGCAGCCCGTGGATTTGACTTCCGAAGTGATCAGGGAAGGCTCGCTGTGATATTTTTTTTTATCATCATTATTTTTGTGACACCACCTATTAAAACCGCCAACGCTCCCGTGGCTCGTCCCGCACAATAAGAGCCCCTCCGACACATACTGCTGAACTGTTATACAGACCCGCTAGCGTAGTAAGCAGCTTTCCGTCTGTTTACGTCGCGTTTTGGCCGCGGAGTTGTGCACATTACGGCAAAAGCAGGAGGAGCGCGGAGCTCTCCTTTGTTTGTGTGTGTGTCTGTCTGTGTGTGTGTGTGTAGCGGCGCTCCGGCGGGCAATTAGGGCGGGAGGCAGCCCCGTGCGGTGCCGCTCCGTCCCATTTGGAGTTGAGCCCAGATGTTGCCGTCCTCCGGACGCTAAATTATAGAGATCATCGATGGGATTTATTTTCTTGACTTCTTTATTTGCCAGGTCACAGCTGGGCTGCAAGAAATTGATTAGTCCTGCCACCCGCCTTTCTTTACGAGGATGGGCAGAGGCTTAAAAACCACTCTGGGACTCCCTGGAATGGCATGCTGGATATTAGCAGTCAAGTATTTCAAGCTGCAGCCCTCCTCTCCATCTTTTTGTTGGGTTTTTAGTATTATTTTGAATTGAGCATAGTATGCTCTTTAACAACTGACACTTTTTTTTCCTGATTTATGAGCTACAAATGACTACGGACCATCTTTTCTAATACCGAAAACAAGCAGCCAAACACTGTTCCCCTTACTTGAATAACTGCTCCCTGATTGCTAAACAATTAAGTGGTATCCCTTAAACCTGTTTGGGTACTTACACTGTCCAGCTCTTTCTCACTTACCAGGGTTGGTGTCACTGAAATCTTATGCCTGCTAAAGAGATGCAGTTGTGATTTCTCAATAGTGGGCTTCCTTTTGATCAACCAGAAAATGTAGTTCACTACAAAGATCCTCTTTATTTGTGTAAATATAATATAGTCACAAAAAGATGCTTATTCTTATTTAAATTCATTCCATGGTTTTCTGTGATTTGCCTTCCAAAGGCTATTCAAGATAGTAACAAAAAGCCACTGTTTGATTTGGGTCCTCTATACCCCTAGGATGGGGGTGATATCATAGTTCATATGCCCATTGCAAAATGTTGAAATACTAACCTGAAGTCATTTATTTTTTTCTCTTGGACTGCGTTTTATGCGGTGTGCTCACTCACGTGCATGACAAGTCCTGTCTGCAAAATCTTCACGCCCAATTATCGTATAAGCTATTGTGCTCTATAGCAGTGGTAGGGGAGGCAGGAGAAAGAGTAGTATCTTGCTGTATAATTGTTTAAACTTCATCTAAAGTGAATTTCATAGATCAAACTTGCATTTTGCACCACAGACCTGCTTATATATTTTCTTTTTTTAGTCACGGGATTATGTTTCCATACAGTTTTTTAATACGGATGTATTTATCTGCCCTGGTAAAATGGGTGCATTATAAAACCCCTTTGAGAATCCCGATTAGTTGTACCAAACATATGTATCCTTTGTATAAAGAGCTCAGGGCTTGCATCCACATCAGACCTCATCTGCATTTTCAATCTGAATTTTGCAGCACATGCTGTGTGCTGCACATTTCCACTGTGACATGCCAAAATGGATGAATAACCAGGCAACAGCCACCTGGTTGCACTGAAGGGTTGCTGGTAACCAGGTGGCTGTTCCTCACTTGCACAGCCTGACTGATTCCCACTTTGAGGGGCAGTTAATACAAGTAACAATCTTCTGCGAATTTTTTAAACTTCTGCCTGCTAGCCACTGACAATATCTAATTGCTTTTTCTGAGCAGGTTGCTTTACTCTGAGTTTATTTACTAGTATGCAGCCACACTGCCAGTTCATTTCCTAGTAGACAGACATACTGCCATAGTGAGGAACGTTATTACACTTACATGTGACGCCCTTTGTACTACAGTTATGTGTTTGTATTCCTAAGGCTATAGATTTTGTCAGTTACGTATTATCCCTCAGAATGCTAAAGGTGAGATAAGCATTGAAATATTTCTGGTTCTGAGAAAGTTTGCTTTGTCTTGGTTTTGATATCTTTGTTTTCAGAACAGAAGGTTAAACCTGTGTATTTCACTTTGAAATTCCATATGTTTTGAATTGCACCTTCAGCTGTTGTGTCAAACTAGTGATGGCATTGCACAAAGGACCCAGTACTGGGTCAGTTATGTGGAGTATTTAGCACAAAGTATGCTAATGTAGGGATAGGAGAGGTAAGATTTTTTTTTTGCTGTTAATAATATCTAAATCAGGTAGATGCCAAATGCAGCTGGCTTATAGAACAGCTCACAGCATTTATGTGTGAATTTAGAACCAAACAGAACAATATTGTTTAGAACAATAACCAAACCCTTTGTTAAAACGAGTCACCTAAGACAGCATAGCTGTGGATGCTCTGCAGGCAGCAAATGGTTAAGCGTAGCTTTCAAAGGGTACTCTTAATGGTTGGTGCAAATGGGAAACTTTTAGCTGTAATAAATAAATTGACTATGTAATTACTGTGTGGCTGCTGTTTGGAGTAAAGATACAAGTTCTGTTAGCCTGAATATAGACGATCAGAAGAAAAACCTTTTTTCTCTCACCAGATCGGCATACTACCGTATCATCTGATTTCTTTAACTTGCCTCAATCTGTAAGGATGCAGTTATGCTTTCTGGAACATAGGTGATTCCACCTTCTTCTACTGAGCGTAAAGCTTCTCACTGTTCCTCAGAAAGGCATATTTTTGGATTAGGATGGAAGGATTAAGGAGAATAGTTAAAAACAGTTTCTGAGTGCATCACCTAATTTATAAGCAGAGTGATATTCCAGATCCTGAAGTCATTCTGTACAGCAAAATATACTAATTTAACTCAGACATGTTTAAATAATGCTCGGTATTTTTACTGTGGTTAAGCCATAAATCTGCCTTCCCAAGGGGGTATGAAGTGTGGCCATCTCCTATTTTATAGATGGTGAACCAGAAGGATCAAATGACTTTGTGCTGTAAGCTGAGGTTATAGGAGGAAAAGACAGGGGTGTATGAGTTCATCACAGGAGCAGTATTGACTTGCACATAGACAAAAGCCAAATCAATTGGCTCGTGCCCCGTTCTTCTGCTAGCAAGACTAGTCTGGCTGCAACTCAATCCCCTTGAAAAATAGGTAAGACATCTCTATCTTCATGCTGTAGTCACTTTTTTGACTGCAAGCTCACTTTACAATGAATGAGCTTGGTTTGTTTAGCTCACAACAAAAAGACAAAAACTATGATGTGGTTAATGTCACATTGTATCTCTGTCAATAACTGCTAGACTTCTAGTATACTGTGTTTTTGTTTAATACAAACACTTCATCAGCTTCTCTTCCATCCATCCTCAAATACTACAAATGGAGCCTTCAGTCTTATTTCTTCCATTCTGCTATGTTGATTTTTGCCTCATGTTTCTATGTGGCATTCACTAATATGACCACTAATATTAAGCTATATACAAAACTTCTGTAAAGCTGCCTTAAATAACTGTTTAACGGTGAGGCAAAACATAGTGCATTTTGAGGCTCATGAACAGTTTGGCTAATGAACAGTTGGAAGATGATCTTTGTTTTCTTGTGACTGTTTGTGGGGCTGGTCACCTGCGAGTAGGTGAAGATGAGATGGTGGGGCCCTGAGAGTGAAGTTAGCTGGATGCCAGGGCTCCCTTCACTTCACTGGGGCAATGGGAGCCCATTCTCACTTTGTGAAATACTCCCCAAGGTCTAGCTATCCGAGATAGAAAATGTGTGGGTCTTTGTTATAGTAAGACTTTTGACACATGGCGCATTGTCGTGGAGGCTTTTGCATCCGTTTAGAATGGCAGATAAAGATGACCTTTTCCTGCTCTTCTATATAAGCAGTAGCTTTCAGTATCTTTCAAAAATGGAATGATGTCAACTCGCAGCTTTTGGACAAAAAAACCCCCACAATAAAATCACAGACTACATTCTGCTGGAAAGCAGAATATGAAGGTTAAGTTTTTTAAGTCATTTTGGTCATAAGACTGGCCTTAACTTAAATGAATGTTGATAAAGTGGTGAAATTGCCTTAAAATAAGACTAGATTAAGATTTCTAAATGGATTTTTTAACAGCTGCCTCCAAAAATCTAGAGTCTCTAGCATTGGTGGGATGTTTTGAACGTCTTTATCATCTCCTAAGGACAACCCAGAGCTGGTCGGTTCATTAACACCTTCTTACATAGTGCCCTCCAGAGATGATCTCTTTCCTATTCAGGATGTATATGGAGCTACTAGGGAAGACTTTTGAAGGCTGATGTTATTTCATGGCTAGCTGTATGCTGATGACACTGTGTTTTTCTTCCTCTTTCACTGTATTGAAGTTTTTTTTTTTGCCACCATTCTTAGTGTTAGACTTATGTGGCTACTAACCGTGATGGAACAATGGTGAATTAAATAACATACGGGGTGTAGGTGAGAATGTGGTCTCCCTGCTGAAAGAGAGAATGCTTTTTTGTTATCTAGCCCAGGCTAATGTAATCTGATTGTTTCTGGGAGTTCAGACAGCATGTGATGGAGTCACTAACTTCTCTGTCAAGGAAGCTATAATTGGTTATTTCAGTCCTACCATGCAGATATCAGCAACTCTTTGCACTACTGCAAGAGCGTCTGCCTTTGACGCATCTCTCTGCTTCCCTAACCTGCAGCCCAGAAACGAACCTTCAGAATAAATTAGGGTTTCAGCCTGGTTCAAGGTGGACATGTTATCTACCGCATTCCATGGTTTCTAATAAATTAGGGTTTCAGCCTGGTTCAATGTGGACATATCTACCGCATTCCATGGTTTCCAGTTAATTTCTGAGTGTAATTCACTGTGTAGGTTTTGGGCTATAAAGTTCTCCATAATTTGAGTCCTGGGATTGGGGAATATCCTGAGGAGAGAGTTTTGACTGCTTGGATCATTTGTGACACTTGAATGTGTTCAGCAACTGAGACGAGGCACTTTCAGCAGAGAGTTTTTACCCCTGGGAGATGTGCTGCTTCATTTCTTTACTTTTGAGAGACTGAGTCTTGTGTGGGGGTAGTTTTTGTTGGAGTTTTTTTGCTACTGGGTTTGTAGTTGATTCTGTGAAGGTACAAGGGAACAAACTAGGTAAGCTGTTGGAGTCCGTTCAAACCTGTCTTGGTTTTGCACAGAAGGATTTAAATGTGAAGGTTTTGCCTCACTTTGTTAGCCTGGAATTTGTTTTGTTACTGTTTACTTTTGCTTGCAACTATGTACATCATTGAATAACTTTGGTTTGGTTTTCCACTTTTTCTTGCTATTTGCTCTTTTGTGAGGAGCTCGGCAGAATGCCTTTGAGGTGACCACTGTTCCCTTCCCAGTGATTTGGAAGCCAGGACACTAACCTGGAGGGAGATGTCCCTTTTTATTTATTAGTTGCATGCATTTAATTTGTAGTAGGTGGCTCTAATATTACGCAGTACAAAGTTTTGATTTTGTTTTCTGAATGACCTGTAGAAACGTAGGAAAAATACGTTTAGAAAGGGTTCTGAGAGATTTAATCTGTACCACTTTCTAAAGGCCAAGTCAACTCTGTCACTTCCGAAGGACATTTGCCAGCATATTCTTTAGGATGCTGATAATGGAGCATCTGCAACTTCTGTAGTCAGTGCTTAGCAATCCTACTACTAGAAAGTGTTTAGCATTGGAGTAGTTTTCCTCTTGCGTGTATCCTTATGTCTATGTGAAGACTTGCCAAGACTTTCCTTTTTCTTGTATGAAATAGCTCCAGTGATTTCATCCTTTCTTTGTAGATAATGTTGTTCTTATCTTTGACCAATTGATCTATGTTCAAAGCTGGACAGGAAAGCTTTGTCAGGTAAAGCAGGAGAATCTTAGTGTGCGCTTTAGGCAGCGTGTCTGCTTGCCACTCCTTATGTGATGTTTGTTCCTTTTGCAATAGCATCACATTGACTCATGTTCAGTCGGGAACTGCTAATCAATCCTTCAGATCCTTCTCCAGACTACTGGTGTCTAGACAGTCATTCTCCCATCACGTATTCGTCAGTTGACTATTTCTGCTTATGTGTTGTTAAAGAATAGCACCTCTTTTCCATACCATTTCTCATGTTTCTCAGTCACGCTGGCTCCCAAATTTCCTTTCTCACATAAGCCTATTGGAAGCACCTTGTCTGACAGCTTTGTTGTGAGAGAAGCAATTTAGGAACTCTTCTTGCTAACAGAGTGGAGCTTGTTAAGAGAATAAATGCATGATGAACAAATAAAGACACTTGCATGCCATGATGATTTGCCAGTAGCTTGCTTTTGTATCTTTAAAGGAATGTGTTTTTCAGATCTTTACAATGACAAGAGACTGAAGTAATAGCTGTTTTCTGTTTCTCTTCAGAATGCATGCTTCTAGTTATTCAGAATGCATGTTCCCAGTTCTATAGTTTAAAGATGATATGATAACTTGTCAACTTTGCATTCTTGGGCACCTGAAATGTTTCATTTGAAAATAATGCTGATCTAAATTCCAGATGCTCAAGGGTGGATAGAAGAGCTGCAAACAGTGCAGCTCTGAAAGTCACCTGTGCTATAGGGACAAAGACAGAAGCTTGGATTTTGCAATTTGTAATGCATTGTGCTTGCTGTTTTTCTTGTTGTTTCAAATAAGAAAATAGGATAAAATCAAATCAGTTTTGTAGGATTAAAAAAACCACCACAGACTTATTATGGCATCAGGCAAAAATGTGCTCTTGAAGGAGAGCTAATATAAGGCGAAAAAACCTGATTGCACCTTTCATCCTTCTCCAATTAAGGAACTAAGTCAATTTATTGCAGATTCAAGTGCAATTATTTATCTGCTTTGTTATTGGTAACAGCTGAAGTTATTTTAACTGAAAGCGGGTAAAGTCTGTTTACTCAGCTCTCTAGTACATTGAGTTTTGTTTTCTTGTTTGTGTGTGTAAAAGCACAAACAGAAGATGAGGCAGTAAACCACAAAAGAGGGTTCATAGTTAAAAGAACTTGCAATAAGGTGTTTGAGGAATAGCTTAAATTTATTTTGATTTTGCTTTCTGTGTTGGTGGATTTCAAGTGTGTACGTGTGTCCTTTCAGGGCTCTGGAAGCAGGTGGTGGCTGGTCTTGTGCAATCAGTAGCTAAATGATGAACTTGGTCAGTTCTTTCTGCGGCAGAGAAGAAATGGAGTGCCCTTTCAAATGCATTGCTTGGGATTTCTTGATTTGATTTTTGTTTTTTACTGAACTTATGATTTCTGAGTTTTATTTAGAAACACAAAATGTGTTCTTAACTATAAAGGTGTGTACTGATACATTTCCATGAATAATTTGCATTGAGTGTTTGGGAATCTATATATGTTGTGGATAAGAGGTGAGCACCAACTGCACGAGAGGGGCTATGCTGTAATAGAAGTTACTGAATTCTGTTTAGTTCTTTTTAAAACAAAGCATTTTCTTTTACTATCATAAATCATTGACTACATATAATAGGATAATGTTTCATTTTTTGAAACTCTCTGAAATTACAGAAAGCAAATGATGACTCAATGGACCCTTATTTTAACTTAGCTCACTACAGTACTCTGAGGAAAAGCAGGTATAAGATGTTGGGGAGGAGCCCATACTTCTGATGCTTTTTGTTACATAAGTTAAATGCAAATTAGCTGCAAAAAATGTATTATTTCATTACTGTATTATACAAACAGCAATGGGTAACAGCTTGATCTTTAATCAAGCTGTAGATATGTGGTAGACAATGTAAGTATGAAACAGTTGTACTTAAATGAAGCAGGATTCATGCTTTTCTAGATAATGTTACCCATAAAATACAGAATATTATTTTTCTGAGGACAATCCCTGTAAATAGAGGGCTGTTTGATTTTAAGTGTACTGTCTTAATTTTGGGGAAGAGAGTAGCATTGGGAAACTTAAATGTCATCAGTGGTTCATAATGTTACCTCTGATTCCATAGTACAACTGTGAGGTACACTCACAAAAAAGTTAATATTTACAACCTGTGACCACTTCGTTTCTGGAAGTGATATGGTAGTTTTTATAAGGAATAAAGTTGGCTAATATGTTGTACCTTGAAGGAATACGCCTCTTTCCTAGATTGTGTGGTTCCTCTCCTAACATCTGTACTAGGTCTGTTAGTACAATGAAGATATGGAGCTTGACTTGCAGTTTCTGCCTTTGCATAGGATTCAGAATTGCTCCTTCTGGTGTTATCATGGTAAGTGGGGAGACAGCGTTAAAGAAATCTGAGCACATATACTTGAAACAATTTAGTAGACAACAGCTGGCAGAGCTGCTGTTATTCATAGTTAATAGTGGAAACTTCTTAAACACTCTTCACTTATCTGTCTCTTCCCTATTCCTCTACCTTCCCCCCCACCCCCAGCTTCCTTCCTTTTTTTTTTTTTTGGTCTGTAAAACTTTGGACAAAAAAAGAGGAAATCCTAAGGTGGAAAACAGAAGATCCCTGTTCTTGTATTTCAGTGTGAGGGAGCACGTGTTGGTTCTGTACAGAGTTCATTACTGTAGCTGTACTTCTCTTCCTCCACCCATCCATACCAGAAAAAAAATTTGAGTGGCTAATTATAGCTCAAGCCAAAGTTGTATTACTTCATTATATCCTTTCTTCCAATTGGAATAACAAGACCTGAAAGCTAAAATTCTTCTCATTGGGCCAGATGTAGTTCTGAGTGCTCAGCTGTGTTGAACAAATGGGCTTATTCTTACTGCTTGCCAGGGTAAATAGGTAAAGTAAGGGTGGAGATAGCTGATCATACATATTTTGACATTATATTTGTTTTGGGAAAATGTCAGTGATAATAGTAAGCATCTCAAGTTATTGATTCTCCAGTTGCTTACATAACTGGAAAGCTAAATTCAATAACTTAAACTGCTTTAATTCTTTCTTTGCAAATCAGATTGGAAGACAAAAGATTGTTGTCTTTCTGCATACAAGTTAGGCTTTTTGTAATGATTTAATCATCCAAAGACTTTGAACAATTTCTTTCCACCAATTAATTGAAAAGCATAGTAAAAGATGCTGAAAATAGGTAAAATATGTGTATTTTTCCAGGAAAGTGTGTGTTTTTTCTTGCATGTGAGGCAACTGTTGGCTTTAGAGTTTGATCTTCTTTGGAGATAGTATTTGGAGATGTAACATGGTAAACAGTGTTCGGAGCAATCTGAGGTAATGGACTCTCCAGCTTCAGAGAGAGTAATACAGAAATGGCTTACTTCAGTCACCTGCAGAGTTGTGAGGAATTTCTTTAAGCTGCTGTCAGGGGTTGCTTCTGGAAAACACTGTTGTTCTGTCTTTTTAAATTTATTTTTTTCTATAAATAGTACCTCTATATCAGCCCAAGCAATTATAATGTGCTTTAAGAAGTAGTATTTTAAAACTAGTTCCCTTGATAAAAAGCTTTGGCTTCCTGGCAGCATGAAGGATGAGTGGTGTCAGCTTTGGCTGCTGCTACCTGTCTGTTCTTCAGTGTTAGACCGCTTATATCTTCAAGCTTAAGTGTGGTCATGCTTGTTTACATTCAGAAAACTCACTGGGCAGCCTTTAAGACTGAAAATTGCTGTGTTTCAATGTATTTGCATGCCGAGGAAACTGTTTCTTTGTTTCACTTCTGCCAAGGTGCCCTTCTATCGAATAGGCTGGGGCTTATATAGAAATGCCTCTAAAATGTGTGTTTAATAAGTATATTATTTAACACTAGTTTTAAAGATGGCTGAGATTAAGTACTGAGGTTAGTTGTCATATTAAACGGACAAATTGTGGTTCCCTCTTTTTCATAATCTAATCAGAAAAATGTCACCTAGTAAACAAAAACTGCAACTGTAACATTAGAGAAATCGTAGGCTTTCATGATGATTCTTATACAATGTGTTTGAATTTATATTGATAAATATTGCCTCTAGCTCTCTTTTTGAGCAGCCAGTTAACAGCATCATAATTGAGGCATAAATGTGGTTGCACAGCTAAGAGATCTGTGGTCTTTATCAGTGTGCTTTGCTGCTCTTTGTGGATTCCTCAGCAAAATAATGACCAAGTAGGAAGGGACTGGACTGCTGGGGAGGTGCTCACTTTTAGAGAAGCAGAGGTCCAGAACAAAGTTATTTAGCTGATAAATGTTGAATAGACCTTTTTTTAAACTAGCAAGGCAGAATCTTCTGGTTAATCTATAAAGTGCATTTATTGTTTGCAGAAACTCACAAGTTTAGCTTTTAAATGGCATTTTACAGAGGTCTTGAATGTTTATACATACCTTACGCAAAACCTCAAAAGCACTCTGCAGGCTACAAATAGCAGGTTTTGTGCAAAAATATGGGGCTTGTGTAGGACAGGAATATGCACAGCTACAGTACCATATGTTAAAATAATTCGGGAAACTCAGAATAGCATATTGTCTTGAGTACGTGTGTGTAGGGGAGGGGGGGAGCTTTGGCGAGCAGGATGTAATTGTCTGGGGACCAGCAGAGCCGTGTCCAGACTGGGCCAGCCCTGGTGCTCTCCCAGCTCTGGCCATGCGTTTTTCCCCCAGTTCCTTTCTAACAGCTTCTTTGATGAACAGTTGAGAAGAGCTGATCTGGCTGAAAACTCATCACTTTTTTGGGGGGGGAGGCAGGCAGGCAGGGATTTCTACTGGATCAGCACCTCTAGCTGGGCTCAGATTGTCTGCCAAAGTATGTGTGCCAGCGTGGGGGAGGTGAGGGAGGGTGCAATTGGGCATACAAAAGATAGCAGGGCCCCAGCGCTCTTCCTCTGTTGCTGGAAGCGCCTTGCTGCCGCAGCATACTGGTGCTATACTGGTGCTGCCAAGTGGCTGGACTCTTCAGCTTTGACTGGGACCCAGCAGCAGGATAAGCCCACTGGGCGTGTGGCTCTGAAGGCACTGGTGTCCTTGGCTGGTGGGAGGTGGCCGGCTTGGTGCTGTGTGGCTGCTAGCCCTGGTGCAGCAGGACCCACCTCGCTTGGTCAAACCCACAGCTGCATCAGGTGAGGTGAGATAGAAAGCTACAGCCTAATGAGAAGCCTAGTTGGCCTAATGAGGCCTGGTTGGCCTGTCAAGAATTTATGGCTGTTTCGTGGGACAGGAACAAATAGTGAGCTGAAGTAGGTAGTTGAATTGTAGGTCTTCTCATCCAGCTGTTTGGTCTGGGTTCATGAGTGTGCTGTTTACTGAGCCCACTGTTAGTTCTAAAACTCTTACAAGCTTTAGGTTACACCTACTTGCTAGTGCTGTTCAAATAGTCTTAATTTGAGCACTCTGACTAGCATGGCAGGCAATGCTTTCCTGTTTTGGAGCCTGCATGGTAAGAAATTGCCTGTCCTTGACGTCTCAAACTGTCTCCGCATGCAACAAGCAGAACTGTCTGAGCATGTATTTTGGACATTAAGTTGAGATTGATTCTTGTCAATTCCGAGCAGGCTGCCAGTTTGAGTACCAGTGATTAGAGTCTAAAAACTCTGAAGGTGCAACTTCAGTTCTGTGGATGTAAAATTTGTCTAATTTTACTACGGAGCAGAAATTTTGGGAAAAGGTAGAACAATGACAGAACCAAGAACTGGTAAATGTACAGCAGGAGTTCAGCGAGATGTAGGTAACAAAGTAAAATGAGCACATATGTAATACTTATCCTTTTGAGGGGTCTGCACCTCATTACAGCATCCAGAACTGAAACAGGTAGACTTTGAGTCCTTTCAATATAGTGATACGGGAAAGAAAAATAAACACTTCTGCCTGGTATAATCAAAATACGTATTTTATAATGATAACATGTAATTATGTGGTTGATGTGGGAACTTGAATACCCTCAGATTAATGAGAACTGCTACTTCTCATAAAATGATGGCTCTTAAGCATTGCCATTGCCTCTTCAGGATAGTTCTGGGGATAATTGTGAGGAAAAACCTTTGGCAATTTTTCCTTATAACTATTGCTAGTAGTCTTGTCCCATTTTCTTCTTTGCTGTGGATATCTCTGTGACAGCCCTCCTGGAAATACTCAGTGGAGTGCCTAGGGCATCCTGCAGTACCACAATCACATTCTATTCTTCTGCCTCTTGTGCCCTGTCACCTAGATCCTTCTGATTTCTGTCCATCATTACTTTAGGTCCAAAAACTGGGACTCCAGCTTAGAGAAAATACTTTGTTAATTATGCAATGTTTGTTTTGTACCAAAATCTGTTTTGGACACATAACAAGTGCCTTTTAGCACAAGAGTTGTTGTTTGATTTGCCTATGGTCTATGGGGAAACCAGATTTTTCAACTTGTTAAATGTGAAACAGCATCCTTGCAACTTCTCTGGTAGGGTAGCTATAAAGCTAGGGGATCACATATATAATATTCATCACATTGGAGGCATTTTCTTGGGTGTTTCCCCCCTCATTTTAGAGTACCTGTGAACTGACTTTTACTGTGTTCAAAGCAGTTTTTTAATCTAAAACACCCCCTGGGAGTGTGTGGTGGGTGTGCTTGATGTATAGAAATGTATGAGAATAAGGACTGGAATGTGATACGTAACACTTGTGTGGGTTTTTTCCAAATTTCTTCAAGTTGGCAGTTGCCTTGCTTGTGACACTTCCAATTGCTGAGTGTGTTTTCAGCCAGATTTCATGCAAGGTTTTGAATTTGTGTGTCCCTGCTGTTCCGCCTTACCACAATGAACTGGGAGGTGAAGGGGAGAAGGGAAAAACCAGCTATTTTATCTCTGATAATCATTGGGATGGCTCAGATCCAGGATTCTGTTTATGAAGAGTTCCATAGCATGATCTTAAATATGTGACTTATTTGAAAATGTCAATATTTACTTTTCCTCCTGAAATCTCGAATCCTTGAAGTACCTTAAAATTTAAGGGGCAGATAGTTATCAGGCATCAGCAGTATTACTGTTTTTGCAAAGGCAGTTCGGATAACCCTTGGCCTTCACATCTGTATACATGCTACTTGGTGTTTTGTTTTGTTATTTTTTACAAATCCACAATCTCTGTTTGCAAAAGGAAGTGCTTTATGGTTGATATCTTGTATAAATATAAAGGCAATTTAATGGTAAAATACATAAGTGATTTGGAAAAGAATAGCTTGGTCTCCTCGGATCTATATTCAATAGGAAAGCTGTGTGGACAGGTCTGGCTTTGCTTCTTTTTAGTTTCGAAGTTTGGGTACCAAATACCATCATGTGGTCACTTTTCTTCCTCTGTAGAGGACTCTGGCTCCAGAAATTCATCAGTGTGTGTAGTTTAACCATAAAATTCTTTGACTTTTTCCTCGTATTAGTTATTACGGACTAGCTAAAAAGAAATTTGTGTTCTGTA
>NW_009647572.1:5533560-5660125 GCF_000708025.1 Charadrius vociferus | reverse complement strand
GTGCAGACCCCGGGGAGGCGAGAGGAATGCTGCGGCTTCAGATGTCGTCCCACTGAAACGCTGACACTGCTAGTGTGAAACGTTGCAGTGCATAAACAGTACAGCGTACCTCATTTAAATACCCCAAATTCTCCAAGCTTAGAGATGGAGCAGGATTTCATACAATTTGCTTTGTAATCTCTTACTGAGCTCTCTTCAAGCCAGCATTATACACTCGTGCGTGTGTGGGTGAATAGCACTTGGCAGGCACTTCTGGCAGTTGGCTCTTCTAACAGCTCCTACAATAATGATTTAGAACCAGAACTTCTACCCTTCCCCCTACTTAAATTACCCGTGTGCTTCTCCCAAATAACATGACCCTTTCTGTACTTTCTGTACAACATTAGTTTCAGGCTAAATTAGTTTATTTTTCTGGTAATATCAAAAGGAAATTTATCTGTACAGTTGTGTGGACATATAGACAAAGATTTCATGCCAGTTGTTCTGTGGTTATGAATTGTTTTTACCTAGAAAATATTTGCTTTGTTAATCTTGTGAATGTGAATGGCTATAAATCATGAAGTAAACTGAAAATGCTTGTTAAGTATGTATTTTTATATGTAATGTTTTGGAGGGGCTTTTTTTTTTAATATGGAAGCTTGGACAGAGATGGGCCTAAGGCAAATCCAATAGAGAATGGTCAGTACTGGACTTCAGAAGAAGAGGCTGGATGAGGGATTATGGAGCCTATGTTAAGTGACAGGCAGGGGCAAAGAGGTCAGAATTGCTGTGTGCTTTTAGCAGGTCATGAAGTGGGACTTGCAAAAGCCTTTACTAGTGAACTGGCAGAGGGGAAGGCTCGTAGTCGGGCAGGGAGAGCCAGGAGGAGTTATGACTGTAGCAAAAGGCACAAAGAAATACGAAAGTGTGGGAAACTTTGAGAAGCTTTCTTCATGCTCCACTGATGGCCTCTTTGTGGCATCTGCTGCCTGCCTGTCTGGCAGGGAAGTTGTAATTAAAGTTTGCTGCAAAACTTGCAGAATAAAGATGGTGGGGGAAGTGGATCTTCTGGGCAGTCATTTCTGGACAATGTGCTGTTGGGGATTATGGTTTGGAAAGGATATATAACATTATTGTGGTGCTGGTTGGATCTTACTAAAGTACATTTCAGAAACAAGACCATGTCAAGATTTTTAAATGCTTGAATTTTCGTGGTATCTTGTTTAGTTGTGTGGTTTTATGTAAGGACCTCAGATTTCAGCTTTCTGTAATCAGTTGTATTTATCTTAGTTTGTAGGTCATGCAGGTTTTAGTTTGCTAGATAACGACTCTGAGAGATTCTTGAAGTTGCTAATGAGCTTTGAGCTAATCAAAAGTCCTTGTCCTGTGGTGCTAAGTAAGGGCTTGCTGCTCTCTGAGCTGTTCCTGGACACACACAATTTCTCACTTCCAAAAGGGTGCTTAAACTTTTCACTCAATGTTTAATTGTGACCAAAGACGAGTGCTTGAATTGAGAGCTCCCAGGGTAATGCTTGCTCTTGTGTTTTGGGCTTCAGCTATTGAGGTACTAGTGCCTTAGCCAGGAATAGGCAGTATTTAGTCACAACTTGAGGATTTGGTTGCTTATGTGACCTACAGATGACAGACAGTGGTTAATGTTAAATGATGTAGACACTTCAGATCTGATCTGTAAGATATTATTGTTAATGCTGTTTCACCAAGGTAGTGGATTCTGTTTGTATCCTGTTGCTTATAGGAATCAAGTATGAATTTCACTTGTAAGTGAACTTTCAAGTGGCAAAACCAATCTTGATTAAATGACATGTTCACTTGGCTCTAAAAGAAATGCTTTGTTCACTGTACAAAACATTAGCATTCCCTGTATTGTCTGTGCCACCTCATTTCACTTCAGTGAAATGTAGAGACTAGTAGAACTTATATACCAAAAATACCATTTATTAGATAAAATGAAGAATATGTATTTGTTCAGAAGTGTGTAAAGTGATGAATGAGTGTGATTTTGTTGAACTAAGGTTGATTGCACACTGCAGGACTTTTTTCTTTTTTTTTTTCTGAGGCTGCTGCTTAGAGTAAGCATTCCCTGGCTGCTTCCAGGCACTTGGAGTTAGAAAAGAGGGTGACTCTGTGTATGAGAGCACATGTGTACCAGTACTGCTCAAAATGCTGTCCCAAAGGGCTGCTGCAGAGAGTGACAGGAGTTGAATCTGTATTATCGTGAACTGTGTGCAGCAGATGTACAATGAATGCCTGTAACATTCATGAAGTGGCCTTTTTACCGACAAATCACAAAGGCATTTAAACATTTTAAGATTATCCTATTGTCTTCTATAGTTCATTTCTGTAGTCTTAAATTATGTATTTGAAAGTGCTGTTTTCTTATCACAAATATGATTTTAAGTTCTCAAGTAATGCAGCTGTGTGTGTTGTAGGAGACACTAGTGACCTTACTAAAGACCGAATTCAGGCCATTCGGCTACTGTCCAAATGCTCTGCCAGCTTAGCTACTTGACCACCTGCTTCTGTTTTTCCATTCCCTTTGCAAATGTAGGTTTTGTTCATTTTCTCGCATCTCAGCATTGCCTTTTGTTTAAAAAAAAAAAAGAAATTAAATCACATGGGTAAGGTCTATGCTGTAGACCGCTTCAGGGTCTTTGTGGTTCTTGTAGTCATTTGAATTTTCATCAGCCATTCAAGCATGGGTTTGTTGTAAAAGAGCAGAGGATGGCAGCTTCTGCACCTCCATGCTTGCTTTCCCCAACCAGGTGCATACACTTCAGACTGTAAGACACAACAGCTGTGTAGTTCTGCTCAGTCACACTGTAGCTTTCCTGCTCCGCATGAGATCTTTGTGGTTATTCCCAGTGGGAAATATCCAGGTAGCACTGACATGCTATTCGGGTGTGACGGTATTCCTTAAACTGTCAAAACATTCAGCTTAAGTTCTTTGTCTCTGTTCATATCTTTTCAACATGAAAAATTGAGAAAAAAGGAAACATGGATCATAAATCTGTCTTGGAGGCATAATGGTAAATGCCTTTGAGCTTGAATCCCTTAATGGCCTGATATGGTTGGAGTGCTGAATGGGGAGTCTCCAGTAATGAGTTACATTCCCACATCTACTACCAATCTGCTCATTAACTATGTCCAAATTACGTGACCTCAGCGCCTGGTTTGTAAAGCAGCGTGCTGAAAAGCAGGCTGTCGCTGCTGACTGAAAGCTTGTGTACTTGTATCCTCTGACATAGCTGAGATAGTTCAGGAGTTACATATGTGGTT
Organism: Charadrius vociferus; assembly: GCF_000708025.1. NCBI lineage: Eukaryota > Metazoa > Chordata > Aves > Charadriiformes > Charadriidae > Charadrius > Charadrius vociferus. The sequence goes on along the minus strand of NW_009647572.1, from coordinate 5,656,849 downwards.
GGTTGATGAAAACTAAAGAAAAAAGTGGCTGTTCTGTGACTTCTCACTGTTTTATGTGCTGCTATTGGTTTCTATAGCTTCTGTCCCATTTTTGTCCATGGGTACAGCCATGATGCAGTGATTTGGGTGCATGTGGATCTTAAGGCACTAAATTTTAAATTAGAAAACTCTTAAATTACTTCTGGTATCAGTATGAATGGATTGGTTTTTATCTTGTACTTTTTAAAAGGCATTAATCATGTGGACAAAAATGTTTTCTCTGCTGCTTTGTTTTTTTTCTATTGCATCTTGAGACTGCCCTGGAGAAGCCATACCTAGGGGAAACACTCCTTGACTTCATGGCGTGCTTCCAGCCCATCCTAACAGTACCCATGTTGCAGTGAGCACTCCTAGCATCAGTTGTATGAAGCCACTTTTCACCTCTGCAAAAGCCTTGGGGTATGATGTTGCTCAGAATGCATCTGTACCTGGCACTGCTGTCCATGTATACTAAGCAGTGTTACTTAGTGTAACTCATCACCTCGTAGTAAGAGGGTCTCAGCTTTTCAGCTTTCACCACCTGTCTCTGGAAACTAGTGGATGTATTTGGTGTTCTCACAGGTTTGGTCTACCCTAGTGAACAGGGTGGACCAGGGAGGTACTGCAGAAGCTGTGCGGATGGCTGAAGAATGCTCACTTTTACTTTGGTGTTTGCTTCCAGTGCATTCTGTAATACCTGCAAGAAATGGCATCTTTCAAAAGGTGGCTTGACTACCTGGACTGTCTTCTGGTTGTTCGGGCAGGTGAAGAAAGTAGGCTGAGCAGGCACTGTCTGTGGATTTGATGTAAACAGTCAGCTATGTGCATACTTGCAACATTGGCTGGAGGAGTGCAATGTTGTCAGCTGGCTCTATTGCCCGTTAGAGAGATTACAGTGACTTGGCAATGCTGAAGTGGGAACTTTGGCCCGTGAGGCACAGAGCCCGTTAGGCAGTTTGAATGCCTACATGGTCCAGTATTTGAAAAAGTATCTGTTGTGTTGGCATGATGGGATCTGGCATCAGGATGAGGTTCTGCAGAATCCACTGGGATGCATGGTGGGGAGGGGGGTTGCATGAGGTCCATGTAGTTGTGGGGTTGAGAAGTTTGCTGGATTGCCCTTGTGTCTGGAGGTCCCAAGGTTTCCCTCTGGCATCCTAGAGGATTGTCATGAGGCTCCAAGTTAAAGGTGAGACAGTGTAAGTTGTCAAGAAACTGAACTTCCTCTGTGCTGTCATGCTATAGAGGCTTCAACAGAAACATTAAAAATTCTTTAAGAATAGCTTACTGGTTTTGATAATTTATTTAACAGAAGTGGAATACTTGAGCTCCCACTCTAAGCTTTCTACAGTAAATATTTATGTTCTCTTTTGATCTTCATCTATTGAATACCAAAGATGTACTTTAGAGCCAGTGTTCCTTCACTCATTTCTTTCTTTTCCTCTCCTGCTTTGTAAAAATCTACCACAGAACAAGCCCGCAACACAAGATGATAAGTCTTTGTTTTAAAAAGAAAAGCACACCAACACAAAAGATCCCTGAAACAAAATACAAAACAGTCCAGCTTCTACCAATTAGTGCCTAGTATTCTGCTTGAAATTAAACAGTGCACATTAAAACAATCTTTTTCAAGCTAGTTACTTGTAAGCATTCAGAGTTAAGAAAAAGTCTGGCTTGGTGTTGTCTGAAACAGGGGAAGATTTCTGGTGTTGCATCCTGTTTAATACAGTTTCTACTTCCCAAGAGGCAAAATGCTGTGTAATAATTATCTATTATAAAGATCAGTTAAGGAAAACATTACCTCTTTGAACCATTTGCTAGTAGTGTCTTGTGCAAATCACATACTGTCAGCTGTTTTTTAGTGTCAAATAGAGATTATTTTTTTTCAGTGTTGTACAGACTGTGTCACCAAGTGGTGGATTGCTATATGTCAGCAATGTGCCACTGCAAGTTTGAAATAGTAGTATCTGGATTAAGATAACAAATAACAGCTTTATTTTATGTACCCTAAAGAGAGTTTTAAGAGCATCCAAGCTCTCCAGAGATTCATTTATTTACTTTCTCTTTTAACTGGCTGCGTGTTCAGCATATCTGGGCTTTAGCCTGGATAGATTTTTGACACGTGTCTGCTAGGAAGAGTTTAAAAAGATAAGGGAAAAATTACTATTTTGTTTCCAATTTTTAATTGTAAGTGATCAACATGGGTTTTGTATTTAAAATTTAAGGCCTTATTTCTCAAAACAAATGCAGAAAACTAGAAATTCTGTGATGCAATGCCTAGTTTTGTCTTATTATCTTTTGACCTTTTCAGTCTTAGGCATTTGGACAAGAGATGCTGTCAATGTCAAAAGCAGTTATGCATAGTAACAGAACTGACCATTTGTTTGCCCTGTCTTGTTATGTTATTGAAAGAAGAAACAGGTTCAATATTCTCTTTGCTATTCTCCAGACACTGCCACTGGAGAAAGACTGAGGCTTATTCTGGCTTAATGGTTTGACAGTTGACTTTGTTATGCCACATTAAACATGATGTGAATGTGTCATACATGATATTGATAACTTTTGTTTTGTCTGGAGAGAGTGGTCTTGGTTCTCAAGCTGTTGTGCCTAGTAGTCTTAAGTGCATGAATAAATCATCGCTGCATTAGTTTGCTGTGACAAATTGTATTCATTGTGAATGGCCAGCAATTTGTTGGGGGAGAAATGAGCTGAGGTGTTTCAAAAATACTTGCTGCAAAAAAAAAAATAATGGTGCTGTCAAACCATTTATTTTGGGTCACTATTTAAGCTTCTTTAAGGTCTAGAACCAGAAAGGCCTTGTTATCAAAAACAGACTTCATGACTGACAGATCTGATGTACCTAAACAAAATCAAACTCTGATTGCCCATTTCTGTCAATCGGACTGGAAGCTTGTCAGCTGCTGGGAGAGGAGCAAGCAGGAGGGAAGGGGAAATAGACAAGGTAAAATTCTTTCTTCAGAAATGTCCAGTTATCCTAAGGTATTGCTGAAATGTCATTATTTCCTATTGACATTTCTGCTTTAGATGAAGATTTTGGTAGTATCTGTAAAGCAGGATTGGGATTAACTTTTTCAAGACCAGAATATTTTTTTGGACAACAGTGCTCTTATTTCTTTCTAGGTTTTGCACAGTAAGTCTAGAAAACTTACTTTTTGGACTCTAGCATCTACATATCTTCTGTAGAAACAGTAGCTTTTTAAGATTAATAGTTTGCCTTAAATATTCAAACTTCTTTAAATTGCTCACTTTCCTCACGTTTATTAGAATGTCAACACTACCCTGTGTTTCAGATAGCACTAGTATTCTTTGTGTGTTTTGGGGTTTATAAGGAAAACCTGTTAGCTCTCCCAGTTAACCTGAAAATTAGATGTTCTCTAGCTGTAGGAAAACAAAAGGTCTGGTTCTAAGCTACACTCAGTAGTTATTTCTTAACAGTTATTTCTAATGGTGATTGTCAGGGTTTCAGCTGGGATGGAGTTGACTTTCTTGCTAGCAGCTGGTGTAGTGCTGTGCTTTGCGTTTGGAATGGGAATACTGTTGATAGCGCACTAGTGGTTTTGGTTGTTGCTGAGCAGTAAAGGCCTTTTCTGCTCCTCACCCCTCCCTGCCAGTGGGTAGGCTGGGAAGGCACAAAAAGTTGGGATGAGACAGAGCTGGGACACCTGATGCCAACTGACCAAAGGGATATTCCATGCCATGACGTCATGCTTGGCATATAAAGCTGGGGGAAGGAGGAAGAGGGCTACTTTCAGAGTTATGGCATTTGTCTTTCCAAGTAACTGTTATGCATCATGAAGCTGTGCTTTCCTGGAGATGGCTGAACACCTGCCTGCTGGTGGGGAAGTAGTTGAATGAATTCCTTGTTTTGCTTTGCTTGTGTGTGGCTTTCTTTATCAAACTGTCTTTATCTCAACCCATGAGTTTTCTCACTTTTACTCTTCTCTTTCTCTTCCCCATCCTGCCATGGGGGCAGTGAGCGAGTAGCTGTGTGATGCTTGGATGCTGGCTGGGGTTAAACCATGACAGTCATGTACCGAATAAAAGGAGACCTTGAAGTCCACCACTGTTCAGGTGTTTCACCTGCATTGAAACTTCCTCATTAGCTACATCTGTGACTTGTGCAGGGTACAAGTAACATAGTTTCAGGATACAGAGTAGAAACAGACTAGAAGAGAAAAGTGGTGGAATAATCTGAAATTGGTAAGATGAAGCCAGACATCAGACATTTAAGGAATGGGAGCTTGAAACTGTCAAGGGAATATTTAAGAGAGGAAACTTGGAGGCAAAGGAAGGAGGATTTGTGAAGAAGGGGAGCTTTCTGCCTCTGGCAGTGTCAAAGTCTGCTTACGGCCATGAATGTGGGAAGATGAATGAATCTGGAGCATCACTTGGATCACTGGAGCATCTATGGTTTAGCAGCAGCCTTTTTGAGCTATCTCAAAGTACTGGGCAGCAGAGATGAGGTGTTTCCCCCTTTTTAGAGAGGGATGTAATAGCCAGTCTGTCCAGGTGGCACTGACTGACTGGGAGTGCAGGTGCTCTGGTTTGCTCTGTGTAGGCACGTTGTGTATTGCTGCTGTCCTGGGCTGCCGTTGCACTCTGTAGCCTGAGCTGAGCAAGTGTGCTCAGCCCTCTTGTAACCTCTTCCTCAGTTAATCCCCAACTAATGTCCTTGTTTCCAGCTCTCCTGTTCAAGTTCTTCGTGCATGCCTTGCAGCAGGTCACTGCAGAGAGAGCCAGTGAGAAGAAGTCAACGGGACCAATTTGGGGAAGTCCAAAGCTTGGAGTTGTGAAAGTGGAAGCATCTCAGGCAGGAGCTGCAGGAAGGGAAGTGAAAACAGACAGATGATTAACAGGCAGATGCCTGTCCAGGACTGCTTGTGCTAACGTGGTTTATTTTGTTTTGTTCACATGCTGTCACCACTCTGGTGCATGTATGAGAGCTGGGGTCCAATGCAGACATACTCCTGTTGTTTCTGTTCGGTCTTGGCTGGTGAACACTGCGGTACACATATATGCCTGCCTTCCCTCAGGCCTCTCGTTGGACCAGCTTGGAAGGTGATGGAAAGCAGCTGCGAAGGCAGTTCTTCCTAATACCTGCTTGTACCAAGAAAAGCATTTGAAATACCTTTTGATTCAAAAAGTGTGGGGAAGGCTTCAAATTATTAATTCAAATATAGCATATTATTTTCGTGTAATAGTTTTTAGAGTTCCCAGAGGACATCAATAGCAGTGGCTTGAAAGCTATTATATATATTTGGTACTTAGCATGCTGGAGTCCTGAGGCCTTTAGGTTCTATTGTAATAGAAATAATGGTCTCTATTGCGCTCTAGAGATCTCCACCCTCATCCATACCCAGTGTGTATGCATTAAACTGACCACATGTCTTACGTAAGACAAGTTCCTTCTACTTGCAGTCGCAAAACATCAGTGGATTGGTGTAAAGTGTACTTTGAGAGCTACCTCAATTCTGTCCATTGGCAAATGTCCATGTGGATCACCTGGCCTGAGGCTGTAACAGGTAATTGTGGAGGAAGTTTAGAAAAATAAACAAATCTGAGTCATGTGAGAACTTAAGACTTGAACTTGAAAATGCTTTGAATATGTTGTGAAAGTACTTGTATAAGCTATGTGTAATTAGTTCTAAATTAACTTCTACTGCATACTTGACTATACAATCTCATAAATGTGTATGTAGGCTGAGATTTGTGTGTGCATCATGCAATGTAAATATTGGAAGATTGCTATACTGCAGTAAGTGGGAATTTAGTAGGTTAGTGCCCTAGTCAAGTCTCATAGCAGTCTGGCATATGAGGAACAAGACTTACCATGGGCCATCTCACTCTGGTAAGAGTCATAGAATGGTTTAGGTTGGAAAGGACCTTGAAGATCATCGAGTTCCAACCCCCCTGCCGTTGGCAGGGACACCTCCCACTAGACCAGGTTGCTCAAAGCCCCATCCAGCCTGGTCTTAAAGGCCTCCAGGGATGGAGCTTCCACAACTTCTCGGCAACCTGTTCCAGTGCTTTACCATCCTCAAAGTGAAAAACTTCTTCCTAATATATAATCTAAATCTACCTTCTTCCGGTCTGAAGCCATTCCCCCTCGTCCTATGACAACATACCCTTGTAAAAAATCCTTCCCCATCTTTCTTGTAGGCTCCCTTTAGGTACTGGAAGGCCGCAATAATGTCTCCCTGGAGCCTTCTCTTCTCCAGGGTGAACCACCTCAACTCTCTCAGCCTGTCCTCATAGGAGAGGTGCTCCAGCCCTCTGATCATCCTCGTGGCCCTCCTCTGGACTCATTCCAACAGGTGCATGTCTTTCCGATGTTGAGGACTCCAGAGCTGGATGCAGTACTCCAGGTGGGGTCTCACGAGAATGGAGTAGAGGGGCAGAATTACCTCCCTTGACCTGCTGGCCGCACTTCTGATGCAGCCCAGGATATGGTTGGCCGCCTGGGCTGTGATTGTGCATTACCAGCTCATGTTGAGCTTCTGGTCAATCAGCACCACCAAGTCCGTCTCAGGGCTGCTCTTGATCCCCCTCTGCCCAGCCTGTATTTGTGCTTGGGATCGCCCCAATCCAGATGTAGGACCTTGCACTTGGCCTTGAACTTCATGAGGTTGGCATGAGTCCACTTCTCCAGCCTGTCCAGGTCCCTCTGGATGGCATCCCTCCCCTCCAGTACATCCGTCTCATCACATAGCTTGGTATCATCGGCAAACTTGCTGAGGGTGCACTTGATCCCACTGTCCATGTCACCAACAAAGATGTTGAACAGCACGGGTGCCAGTAATGACCCCTGAGGAATACTACTCGTCACTGGTCTCCACTTGGACATCAAGCAGTTTACCACAACTCTTTGAGTATGACCATCCAGCCAGTTCTTTATCCATCAAGTAGTCCATCTGTTGAATCCATGTCTCTCCAATTTAGAGACTTGGATATTGTGTGGGACAGTGTCAAACGCTTTGCACAAGTCCAGGTAGATGAAGTGGTCACCTTTCCATGTTTCTCATAATGCAGAACACTGTTAGGATTTTCAGCTATTCTAAATGGATTTGGAAGTAGACATAATGGAGTGAATCTTGTTCTTTTAATAATGACTTGTGAATCTGAAGTGATACTAGTGAAGATACTTGACCTTACCTAAACCAGTGAAAAAGGGGGGAGAACTTGGCTTTTGCTGTAAAAAGAAACATATGTAACTTTATTTTATTAATAAACCATAGAAACAACTGTATGACAAAAACTGGATCTTTGGAAAAATTTTACTAGTGTTACTTCAAGTAGATATATTATTTTAACAAGTCATTTTGAAAAAGTGTTATGATTGGCAGCTTCTCTGGTAACTAGCAGGCAATTTCTTTCCTGCATAAATTGCCTTTTTTTATATTAATGTAATGTTAATCAAAACCACTTTAACTCATAAAAGCAGGCTAGTGAAAAGAAATAATTACTCAGAGCTATGAAGACTTAAGAAAATACTGTGGATTCTCAGTTAATTTTAATAACTGCTTCTAAAACTCCTGGAAAAAAGAGCTTTGAGATTTGTTTTTAAGATTAAATTGTGCCTGCATTTCTCCATGTACAGAAAAAACTGCTATGTGCTAGTTTTCAAAACAGTTGTAGTGAATGTTTCTCCAATGGGTCTAACATTTCATGCTGTGTCAATGTACATATAGTACTGTCATTTTTCTTGTACTGGACTTGTTTGTGCCTATGATGATTCAAATGATTGACAAAATGAAGTAGTCTTTGTATTTTAGAAGCAGGAACTCTGATAGAGATGAATCCCTGTTAGAGATCTTCCCTGTCTGGGTTTATTAATCTGTGCCAATATTTCTGTAAGATATGAGAGCGTCTTTATCTTATGGAGAAATAAATGCCAGTCTCTTTTTTTACAACGTCTTTGCAGATAAGAATTGTTCTGTTACACTAGACAGTGCTCAATGTAATGATCTATAACTTCTCTTCATGAAACATGGAAGCTGTCCTAAATTTTTTGAGCTACTCCAGTAGGAAAGTGATGTGCTTTGTTCTTTTCCAGAGCCATAGTAGAACTTAAATATTTAAAGTAACCACTTACCCTAGCAAATATATAGTATATCCTTTAAGAAACTTTAGTACTTCTAGTATCTTATTCCCCCCCCGCCCTTTCCCCAAAGAAGTGCGAGCTTAGGTTAGACTTGAATGGAATTCATTCTTTCCTTTACTACATTTCATATATATGTCACTACAGTTGGACTCGATAATCTTAAAGGCCTGTCCAACCTAAATGATTCTATGATATATATAAAGCTTTATGTTCAGTTAATATTGACAAGCATTTCATTATGCAAGGCTGTTAAAGTGTGCAGTTACCACAGCTTGCTTGCCAACATTGTTTGCCACAGGTTTTAGCTCTTCATTGCAGCCCCTTCATCTTTGACATTTTGGACTCTCTCCAGTATGTCTGTCTTTTGCAGTGGGGATCCCAGAACTGGGTTCCAAGTGGGGACTCTAGTGCTGAGTAGAGAGGAAGGATCACCACCCTCACCCTTCTGGCACTACTTTGCCTAATGTAGTCCAGGATACCACTGGCCTCCTTTGCCACAATGGCACATTGTTGGCTCATGTGCGACTTGGTGTCCACCAGGACCCCAGGTGCTGTTCAGCCAAGCTGCTTTCCAGCTGGGTGGCCACCCACATATACCGGTGCCTGAGGTTGTTCCTCCCCAGGTGCAGGACTTTGTGCTTCCCCTGGTTGAACCCCAGGAAGTTCCTGTCAGCCCATTTGTCCGGCCAGGTGAGGTTCCTCTGCATGTCAGCATGACCCTCTGGCATACCAGGTGCTCTTCTCAGTTTTGTGTCACCAGCAAACTTGCTGAGGGTACACTCTGCCCATGTTGAACAGGGATTGTATGTAGTGTTGACACTGCTAGTTACTGGCCTCCAACTAGACTTTGTGCCACTGATCATCCTCTGGGCCTGGCCATTTAGCCAGCTTTCAACCACTTTGCTATCTGCTCAACCAGCCTGAACTTCATCAACTTCTCTGGGACAGTCTTATGGGAGATAGCATCAAAGGCCTTACTGAAGTCCAGGTAGACACTATCCATTGCTCTTCCATTGTCTACACAGCTAGTCACTTCACTGTAGAAAGGTATCATGTAGGTATGTGTTTGTTACAGATGTGTGTGTAACTTGTAGCTCTTGAAGTGTTGCTCTGAACAGGTTTGTTTCAGAATCTGTACTATTTAGACCGTAAACTGCTTCCTGAGTTTCTGCACTTGAAGCCATGAACTCTTCTGTTTAAGATAAATGACTAAGGCTATGCTAATTGAAAATAAATAAATGTTATTAATTGTGGAATGCCTTAATGATACACTTCAAGCTAAACTTTCAAGCTTTGAAACTTATTTCCAGACATATTTTTTAAAAGATATTTCACTGAAAGTAACTAAGGATGGATCTGTTGTAGCCATATCATTAGTCCCCTGCTAAGTTTGATCTTATGTGGTTAAGCTTATCTGACTGTAACAAGCCTTAACACTGTTCAACTCAAAGATAAAATTACAAGTTCAACCACAAATTTCTGCCTTAAGGCAGAAAGTAACAAGTAACTCTGCAGTAAAACTTAAGCTTGGGGACAGCATTATGATATTTTTTGCCATATGTTAAAAAAAAAAACAAACCCCAAAGTGTCCCACAATTGCCAGGTTGCCATGGAAACTAAATTTCCAAGGTATTGTTTCAGAAATGAATGTGTTTTATGTACACACTTGAACTGGTTCAACTGCAGCAAAAGTAATGATAAACAAACTATGTGAAGAATAACCTTAAACCTCTTGCTTAAGCATTTTTTGTGTACATCTTTACAATGAGAGAGTTTGTGTAATGATGTTTTTACATTGAATTTCTGTTGTAACTGTCAAATAGAACAAGGGTTTCTGCTCTGAGTCTGGCTACCTGCTTTCCCCAAAATTATAGAAATGAACAAAAAAAAAAAAAGCTCTAGTCCTTCTTGATGAGACTGTACCAGGTTCAGTAGAGCATTCAGTGAATTTCCTGAGTCATTTCATGTTATGGGTTTGTTTATTTGAGGGAGTTTGTCTCTGAATTTGCAGGAGTAAAACTGAGGAGAACTGGCTAAACTTGGAACCTTTAGTTTAAAATGTTCCAGGTTAAGTATCTTATCTTTGCCACAGTAATGAGATACTGAATTTATAAGTTAAGTGGAAGGACATGTGAGGCACAACTAGAAAGATTTAGGTAATTGTGGAATATTCACATTATTATGTAGAAACGAATGCCTTTTTACAGTTTTAGGTGATTTTGCCAAACTGTAAATATTGGTCTGTGGCACATGATGACATCTTCCACAGCAGAGATACAGAACCTCTCTGAAACCACATTTGTCTGAGCTTGGTCTTAAGAGGTGGTTATCAGGCACACAGGACTACCATTTATCTCTTACCACACAGTCTTGTCATCAGGCTTTGAGCATGTCCTTGGAAGGTGACACATACATCACTGAACATCTAGTATCCTTGATTACACAAAGAAATAAAGACCAAATTTTTTACCACAGTCAGTCACGAATTTCAATGAACTCTTTTCAGATGGCACATTCAGGAAATACAATGTTAGTACAGTAAAGAAGCTCTCCTTTGTAGCATCAAATGCAGAAGGGAACGAGAATTTTCCATAACTATAAACAATGATTTTCTTTTTAAATTTTTCATGTTGTGGGGGAGGGAGTATCTCTTTATCCTTACCATAATATCTTCAGTAGATGCTGCAGCCTGGGAATCACAGTGCAGAAGATGCAATGGGACAGATGCTTTCTTCAGTTCTGCGTTAGCTGACTCTCAGGAGTGCCTTGACCAACTTGCTCCTTCCCGAGTCCTTACATCTGTGCTGGGTAACGGGCATAAGAAGAGCGTGACTTCTTGAAATATCCATTCCCAGAACTAAAGGACCGGTCTGAGGAAAAGACTTGGGCAGGATCCTGTCAGACATCACTGTAGTTGAAACAAATCCCCAGGAAGGAAGAGGGTTAGTGTGCATGTGTCAAAGTATCCATAAAATATTTAACACAAAGATCTTGGAATGGTTTGAAATCTTCCCCCTTTACAAACAGAAAATATTTGTACAGGACCGTTTTGGGGGAGATGCTTAAAATTGCTCTGGGGATTCTGATAACTGTAAGACCAAGTGTGGAATCAGATATGTATGACTAATATTTACACCGTATCACAGGCTTATTGTTTCAATATTTAATAGAGGCAAAAACTCTAGTTGCCTTTTTAATTTTAACAAAACCCAAATAACTGTTTTTTAGGGATTAAAATCAGCTATTTTAAGAATTTCAAATGTGGGATTTGCATTGTTCATTTATGTCCTTTAATTACCTTCTGGCTGATGTCAGCCGCAAATTTCTTGTAGTGTAGTTCTAGCCATAGTACTTATACAATAATGTACAGAGCCTGGGCTGGAAATAAAGAAATGGTGTTCTGTTTCTCAGTTTTGTCTTATGACATGCAGCAAATCACCAAATGCCTTTGTATGCTCATTTGTGAAGCCTAGGAAGAAAATTATATTCTTATAATTGTGAAATATTTGAAGATACTTTGGACAATTAATTGATGTGTAATGTATAGGGGTTTTTGCTCCTTTAAAATACTTTAGTATCTTTACTTTCCTCTGAACTTCAATAGAAATCATAAATTAAACTCTCAACTTTTTTTTTGTGTAAAAGGGAGTTTGTGAGCTACAGGATGTCATGGTTGAAGTAAAGTGTAAATGTTTTGAATAAAGTTTCAAAATGTAACTGTGTGTGAAAGTAGCTGTGCCTGCTAAACAATCAAAATAGTAAACAGTGTTTGGTACCTGTTAGTTCTATTCTTTTCCATTTTTTACAACATAAAGTTGAAAAAAGTTTATCCTGGTACTAAGTTTAACTGTATGCACTCGCATCCATGGAGTTCTTGGGTTGTTTTTGGAATAGCTGGAAACACACCTCCAAAAAAAAATATGAAATGGGATAACTTGTTAGCATCATAATTAAATAGCAAATTAGATTCAGTAAAATATGTTGTATTCCCAAGATCAGTTGTAATTCTTTGGAGATGAACTGTTAAGTTGAAGGCTTTCTCTGTTTTATTTATTTTGGAGTATAAGACAAGACTTGGGCATGATGGAAGGAGTAAAAAAGAATTAATAGCTTTCAGTACAGACCTGCTTTAAGAATACTTCAGTTGCTCCAGTGTAAGGCTTTAATTGCACTCTTTCTCAGAAGAAATCAAATTATTTGGTTAGAACAACAGAAGGAGATTTCTTCTGATGCCGCAGAGCCTGCCTCTCAGGGAGGGGCCGTCATCTGTCAAAAGTACTTACAGAGAGCACAGATCACTGCATAAAATACACCATGTTAATGTTTACCTAGGGAGTCTATAGTATTGAAATGATTGCCATGAGTAGACCCCAGCTGTATGTTGATAACAAGAAGTCATTGTATTTACATGATAATTCTTTTTCCTAAAGACATATTTTGAAGTAGAGGAGTTAATTGGGGTCAACCTCCTGGCTGCTACATACAGGCACGGTTCTATTAACTTGAGCTTCTCCTGTGGTAAACTTATCCTTTTATCATAAAAATTTATGGCCCTAATGCCTTCTGTTTTTTTAAAAGGATTCAGCATGGACATCGATGCTTCTTTGCATAGAACTGGGGATTTTTTCTTATTTGAAGCTGTTTGATCAATGTTTGATGAATGGGGGGAGGAGGGGAGTCTTAATGTGACCACTTACATCACAGGTAAAACCCATTTAAATTTATTAGCTGAATACATTCTGCCTGACCTTGTCACCAAGTCTTCACTCCGCTGCCAAGCTCCATTTTTCTGTGGTACCCTTAAACGTGAGGAAATAGTAGACTGTTTTTTCCTCAGTGCTCAATAGCTCTGTCTTTTCTGTCTTCTTGAGTCCTCCCCAAGAAGTGGAGTTGGGGGCAATGTGTGCCTCTGAATTTGATCTAACTGGTAGTGTCTGTGATTTGGCTGAGCGAGAGGTCCATACCTCCTCATGTGGTGGAGGAAGGCTGGGTAATACTTGCTTGCCTTGCCTCCACTGAGGCAAAACGGGTATTTCAGCAAAAGGGTTGAAGGTCGTTGGTGAAGTCTAACTGAACGGTGGCTGAATGTTTATCCATGTTAAAACAAGCACACTTTATGCAGACAATGAAATCAGGCTCTTCTCCCTGAAGAAAGCAGGCAGGAAGAGGAGTATAATTCACTGTTGTTGTATGATGTGCTATTAAATGTTTAAAAATTTCACTAGATATAACTTCTACATGGTGACTCTTACCATAAACGTACAGCTCAAAGGCGTATTTCCACTCTCTAAGCCCGCTTCTGCGAGGAAAAGCGAAATGAAATAAAGGATGGAATGAGATTATTTTAAACACTGTATAACTTCAGGTGATGATACTTAAATTGTCTTACAAACTTCTCCCGTTTTTTATTGTGCCTAGTGTTATTCTTTGAACAAAGCAATTCTTGAATCATGATTTCTTAACACTTTGAAAAGTCAATGGTTTTGTTTAAATTAAAATAAACTGATACTTGGACTATTCATGTCTGAAATAAAGAGCAGCAATAATTGTCAAGCTGTAAGAACAGCAAAGGAAATCTCACAATTAAATTTACGTTTAGTTAGCTGTGCTGGGAGCCATTTTCCTTATTTCTCTAAGAAAGTTATGATATTCAGCAGAGTTTTAGTTTTTCAAGTGAGTTATGTAGGTCAGGATGTCAGTTGATTGATACCAGTAGAATTTCTAATATAGCTTCCACACTTAATTTTTTTAATTAGATTAGGAAAAAGCACATTGCATTATATTCCTGTGCTTTGTACTTTAAAGAATCTTCATGTGCTACTTGCTGACAAATAATGGGTACCATACCTCGCCATTTAAGTTTTGTTTTGTATTTTGAAAATGAGAAATGTCTTGTGCTTAGGAAGAATTTGGTTTCAAATACTGAACTTGCCTTTTAGATAAACATTTACTTGGGTTTATAACATTCTACAGCAATTCAGTATGTTAAGACATCTTTTTAAACTATAGAAATTGTGTGCTTTTTTTATAGTGTGGTCTTAGAGATCTGTTGTCTTCTTTGTAACATCAAACAATGTCTGGTGGTGATAATGACCTGAGCATGTATGTGAAGGGAAATACTACCCCTTGGTGTGGTGGTTTGTTGTTTGGTTTTTTTTTTAAGAATTGCCATGACAGGTGTTCTTGGAAAGAAGATATTTTCAGCTTTTATCATTAAGCAGTTTCTAGGACATTGAGTAAGAGTTGAAGAAAATATTGTCTTTTGCCATGACATAACCCAAGAAGAAACAATTTTAAGAATGGAAGTAAATACTAAAAGGAAAGACTTAAATATCTGATTTCATTCCAACTATGTCAATTGACATACACTTTTTCAAAAGCTGCCAAGCTTAAATGCAGGTAACTTAGCAGACCAGAGCTCTTTGAAAGTAACACATCTCATACACTGCTTTTTACACTAGGTTTCTGTATAACTTCCCTGGGTGAAATGTCACTCTTTATTTCCCATTAAGCTTACACTGAAGGTCAACACTTCTTTAAAAGGTGTCCATGATTAAGCAATTACTTAGCATATAACTGCTTTAATTTAGGTTTACTTTTGTATTCACATGCTCGGCACACAAGGAAAAAAAACAAAATCAAAGACAATGAACAGCAGCAGAAAGTTAAGATGGATTACTTAAAGCTTGTTGCTATCTTGAATACTCCTTCTCAAGTATTTAAGTATTAGAAAGAAGGTATTTTCAGGTTTTATCACTGAGCAGTTTCTAGGACACTGAGTAAGAGTAAGTAAAAGCGAAAGGTAAGTATTTAACTTTTTTCCAGCTCAGGAAGAAAACCACAACAAAATAACTGCACTTGCAAGTTGGAAATATTATTCCAGCCAGGGAATTGCTAAATGCCTTTAATTACTGATAGCAATTCACACAGGCTGGGCAGCTGGATGTCCTAACTCTACCCAATTACTACGGCTGCTGCTTTCAGTTCCTTGGAGGAACTGAGCTTGTTTCTGTCTGAGCTGTGAGCAAGCTTGGTAGGAAGTGTGTGGCCACTCAAGTATTGATGGTAATGTACCGCTTAATGAAATAATCATCTAAAGGCTTTGATGCAGGAACAAATTACCCTGAGAAACACATTACTAAGGATAAATGCAGGTAGGACATTCAGATATTTACTTGGAGATGAAGCAGACCACTTATAGAAGGGCCTGTTTGTTTTCATTGATTAGAAAGGAAATCTGACTTACAGGTGGTAAAATAGACTCCATTCCACACATTTCAGGGAAAGTATAAAGTTCCAAAATCCAGTCTACAACCATACAAGTGACATCCTGCTGTGCCTTTCTCTGCATGCAGTTCTAGCAGTAGCATGTCCCTAGTGCTGTCTATTTTATAGATGTGTATAGGACAAGGTGGAATAGGCCAAACGTGGAGTTGCTGGGTAGGGTGTGTTTTGAAGAACTGCTTTCAGTTTGCTTTTCATGTGATTCAGGTTTAGGGGCCCCACTGTCCTGTTGAGTGAGACTTAATTCTGGGATCTCTATGCAGAGTTCCAAAAAATACTCTCTAAAAAAAAAAAAAGTAAAGAAATTCTTCCCTCCTGCCGACAAGTTGGAGAACTTCAGGTCCCCCAAACAGGCAGTGGTCAGTTGTTTTCTAATTCTCTACCAACTGCATGGAGTCCCCATGGCAAACTGAGCAAATTCAAACTGAGTTCTGCAATAATGAGAGACATTCTCAATGGCACTTCCCAAGATAGCAAATTCTCTGAATGATTAGGTCACCTGGGAACTACAGGGCTATTTTACTATTTATGCTGTAGAAACTACAGAGCCAGCGTCCACGAGGATGACACTTTTGAGCGAGAGCAGAATTTTCTTTTTACTTTCTCTGCAGTTTTTCCCGAGTGTCTGTTTTTTGAACGCAGCTCTTCTAGCGTGCATTATTTCCCATGACATTGGGCATGTTTAAAGCAAAACACAAAAACACTTTGCAAGGTGACAAGACCAAGCCAGGCAATAAAAATGTAAGGTATGAACTCTGTGGTATAGATAGCTGGTATTATTCATTGTGTGTGGGGAGACAGGAAATGAGAAATGCACTTACGAATTGTGATGGGACTGATAACCATGACAACAGTGGCTAGTACAAACTGGACTGTGGTATAATGTATGGTAAAATGTATCGGGGAGGTAGTTTTCTAGGGGTTTATTTCAGATTTTGCCAGTGAATGCTTTGAGTTGTGCCACTTGAAATATGTAATTCTGTGGTTTATGAAAATAACTGTTTAAAACTGTGTAATGTATAATAAATGAATCGCAGCACGTAACTCTCTCAAAGTAATTTTTTTTTTTTACTGCTGCTCAGTTTAATATCTTTCTACTGTTGCTTGGCTTTTGTTTGATACAAGGAGCTGAACTTGACTATTCATTTGCAACAATTCTTTCCTATTAACTCCCTGCAGGTAAGTAAAGCATCGTCTCTGATCAGTTTCAACTGTTGACCATAACTCCTTTGTGTGCTATTGGTGGGTTAAGGTTTTGGGTATTGGAACAGCAGGAAATTGTTTTAAATCAACAAAAATGGGGAAAGATCAAGCAGGATATAGCAGGAGTTCAGGAAATTTATCATCTATCAGTGTTTTATGGACAGACTGCTTCACTTCCAAATGTAAACATGTAGAAAACTCTAAATGTTTGCATTTGTCCAAAATGTCAAAAGTATAATGCTGAAAGTTGAGGTGGATTGTCTCACACAACCATGTTTATTTTGTTTCTTAGCTTCCCTAAAGTTCAGAAGACTATTAATGAAACTACATTGCAAGTTAGATTGCCATACCTATGTATTCAATCAATGCAGACTTTTCTATTAAAAAAAGATAAATGGAATGGCCAGTTATTAGTTTTGGCTGTGACATCTAATGCCCCACCCCAATTTAATAATCTATAAGTAGATAATTATTAGATTTTTTCCTTTCACAATAGCCACAAATTAAAATTGAATTCTTTACCTATGGGTGCTGACAAGAAATGGGAATTGAGAAGTTGAGGTAAAATATGCATGTGACAAAGCTATACATTAATGATAGTACTGATAATAACCGTAAATAAATTGGGCTGGAATAGAGCTACCAGTGTTTCAGCTGTGCCTAAAAACAAATGAGCTTTTTTCTTTTTTGCACACAAAAAAAATGTAAAATGGAAAGTTATCTCTTACAGATGGATCATGTAGCCTTTCTTGTAAGAATACGGAAACCACATTTTTAATTGGAGGAGTGATTCATCTCCAAGAGGCTGGGGTCTGTGTTTCAGTGGGATGTGTGAGAAGAGCTTCTCAGAAGCCACAGAACCTGCCAATGGGGAAGGGCTCCTCTTGATTAGAGGGTAACGGATATCACCTAGACCTTGTGGGTTTGTGCTCTTTCAAAATAGTTCCTATTTAAAGTATTGTTTCTAATGGTGTTGGGTACCCTTGCAAATAGCCAGTTCTTTCTGGCAGTTTTACTAAGTATTTGCCTTCTGCTTCGTTCTGTAATTTGTCCTGGGTTTGAGGTAAAACAGAATCAATTTTCTGTTCAGTAATTTTACTTTGTAGCTAAGCCTCTTCTAACCAACTGAACTCCCTGAAATTAACATACACTGTCCACTTCCAGAGTGATAAGACCTGAATGTTTCTAATTTATGCCAAGGCATGGATGCAGAGAGGCTCTTGCTTATACTTATTGCCTAACACCCATGGGCAGCAAACTTTATTTGCCCCGTTGGAGGCTTGGAACCAGAAAAGCGCAGTGGGCTCCCACGTGCGGGGAGGAGCGGACAGGACAGGTGACCCAAACCTGACCAGCAGGGTGTTCCACCCCATCTGCTTCATGCTCAGTATAAAAGCTGAGGGATCAAAGGGTCAGCCTCTTTCTTCAATGGCTGGAGGACTCTGTTCATTTGCCTTTGATCCTGATTCTGAATCCAGATCCAGGATCCAGTTCCTGTCTGTAGCTGAGTCCAGTCTGGGACTTCCCCAGTGCCAGCCGGTGATGTGATTGTCATCCTGGGAGCTTGATACAGTTTTGTATATATTTCAGTCTTTTCTTTTTACTTTAATGAAATATTACTAATAAAATAGTTTAGGGTTTTTTTTAAACTCAAGTCTTTCTCTTCCTCTTCTCTCTGAAGGGAGAGAGGTCAGAGAGCATCTGTCATTTATTTCAGTGGCCAGTCTGGCCCAAACTACAACATAATTAGATACAGTAATTACTTGTATAAACAAGAATTTCTATATGAGAAGTATTTATTTTTCCTGTTACCAGTTTTAATTTAGTAGCCTTTCAGTTGCATTGTCTACTTGTAATTTCATGAGGGAGGTTGAATAGCTGTTCCTGACCTACTTTCTCTGTGCTGTTCATTATACTGTGTATCTCTACCATGTTGCCCCTTTAGGGACTTTATTTTTCATGGGAAACAACTCCTTCTAATATCCCTTCATTAGGATGCATTTCTACTGCTCTAATCTAAAATTTGCTTTGGCAAAATTAAGAAGCTGTGGTCTCCGTATTGTCAGTCATCAAAGAGGACATTTTTTCCTCCTTCTGATATTTGTAACAAAGCTTTTGCAAGGAGTTATTTTCCCCAGGGAAATTCTCTCTTCTGCCTTGTTCATAATTCACTGACAAAACACATTGCTTTTATGAGATGGAGCACCTTGCTGTAGGTGGATTCTCTTCCAGATACTTTACCACTGTTTCTCTCACCCGCTGGCAAGGTAAAGATTTTTCCAGGACAGAGGAATGAGCTTTCCTGTATTTAGATATTAAATTACCTGTGTGCCATTGTCCTTCTGCCCTCAAGGTAAGATCAGTCATACCTAAAAATCACAGCGTGCCCTAACTTTATAACTGTTTTCCTTATTTCATGACTTCACTGCAGTAGATGGATTAAGGAAGCATAAACTTTTTTCTGCTCTTTCAAACAGCTGTTCACAACTAGGGAAAGGGGCACTTGGATTGGTCCTAGGCAATGGCTAATGTTGAATTTGGTGGTTCATACAGAGCAACTATGTACTATGTTATTTCAACTACCACTTCAGTTCTCTATACAAACTATGTTTTGACAGTGGCTGTCTGAGCTGTGGGACTACTGGGTTGGTTGAAAAATTGCCTTTTTTTTCCTGCAGATGGGTTAACATATATTATTCAGTCACTGACTCACTCTTATTTAAGGCAGTGTTTCGGTGGATGTTTGTTAGGTATCCCAAATTCTCCTGACTTCTTTGCCTTCTGTTACTACTTTGTGGTGGACAGTAGTTACTCTTTGTCACACATAACTTAGTGGGGGCTGGTTGTGGGGAATAATGCTTTACTGGAGGAGAAGAGCTTTGAGAAGTGTGGGATTAATTTTTGGCTTTTGTGTAAATTCACTGTTCCAGACAAAACTTAGTTATGTTTATAGGATTAAGCACGGACAGAGTTGGGGAAAGGGACTCCCCTGCATGTTTCCACATGTACTGGGAAACCTAATCATGTGGGTAATCTTTGCCTGATTGTGGATTGGACCTGCTATTCTTTCATCAAATTTTTGAGAAGGTATGAGAGAGTATAGATCTTAAGTTGGATTAAAAGTTCAAAAATGGAATTTACATACAAAAGCAAGCTGCTTACTTTCCAAAAGGCAGTCCATAAACAAAGAATGGCTATTGCTTCTATATTCCAAAAATATTTAAAGCAGCAAAGGAGGGAGATACGCAGTGTACCTTAGTTTAACTCCTTAATGATATTCTGGGTGGCTGCATGTTTGAAATGAAATTAAAAGAGATGCTCAAGAAAATAAAGAAATATTTCAAAAATACCATCTGTCTAGAGTGTCTTCCAGGAAACTATGGGTAAGCTATTAATGGGGAAACAACTTGTAAGCAGTCATCAGGTAGTTTTATTTTCACAAAGCCAAAGTCTGGGATCAAGAAGAATATTAGGCTATTCAGAATTGCTACCTGGAAGAGGTATTCTGAGACAGCAACATGTATGTAAGTAAAGGAACTGCGGACACTACAGTACTCGGGAGTTAGCAGAGCATAAGACAGTGCAGGACAACAAAGGCAAGATGTGTCTACCATCCAGGCACAGCAGTGTCCACTGCATGCCTGCCTGTGTTCATGGTAGCTGCCTGGTTTGGGCTTTTCTAGTCTATAGTTACAGCCACAGCTATGGAGAGAGGCAGACATACCGTAGCTCTCTTGCTTTCTGCTGGTGCTACACTTGTGTGAATGCATGGAAAATCAATCTGGAAGCAGCTGTTTGGGGTCACATTAGCAACACAGTAGTTGCAAGCCCTAGAAGAAGGGTATCTTGCAAACAGAAATTATTAGTGGCCTCTGAGTAGCAGTCATGTTCTTTGCACCAGTTCATACATGGGCCTGTGCGTTAATATTTTAAGTAGTTCTGCTGTCCTGAGCCTATGCTGAATTATAAATGTGAGCAGCTCACCTTGGAAGAAGACAGGTAGGCATAATGGAAACCTATCATGATATGTGAGATTACAAGGCAGTGTAAGTTATTTGCTTTATAATCGTTACAGGATGCTAAGGAATGGGATGTCACAGTGCAGAGATCTAGTTTGAAATCAGGTGAAATGTGAATTTCATGCTGTAGAGAATGCAACTATAGGGCTGTCTTTTTAATATAGGTCCACAAAAGAGAGCAGAGAAGTCAGGGATACAGTTCAACCCCCAGCTGTGAAGAGCTTTGCTAATTGTTGTGAAATATTTCTTCTGTCTTCCTACTCCCTCACAGGGAGTGATACTGACAGTGCTGGTTCCTCATTTTCCATCATGCCATGTTTTGAAACCAGAGAAATATTTTTAGAAACCACTTTTCTCTTGCATTTTTTTGAATGTGGTCTAACCCTTTTGGAACCTGTAACTGTGTTTATATGCACTTGAGTCCTTTGTTTTTTTAAAAAGCTGTGGAAAACAAACTTAAAAGGGGGAGAGGGAAGTAGAAAGCAAGTGGGTTGTCTTAATTTTTTTATTCTATTTTGTTACTCTCTTCATTTTGCTTCCTGCAGAAGACTGCCTCTGAAATCTGAAAAAGCTAAAACTGTTGGGACAGAACTCATTCTAGCACTACCAGCATTGCTTTTTAGAATAAGGCTTCCACAGACATAAAAATTCAGAATTATTGTACATATGAAAAAGAAACAAGGCAAGATGTGCAAAGACTCTGTACATAAGCACAAAACCACTCAACTTGCTTAGAGCCAGTCTGCAGCTTGAGTCAGTGGTTAAAGTCTGAAGAAAATCTCTGAAGAATGCAGTTACTTTCTCCTCCTACGCAGAGTCAACCTGGAAGCACAGGAAATAATGAGGTGGTTCATGCTCATTGTGCCTATGATACTTCCCTTCTGTCCCCTTAAATGTTCATATTCTCACCTAATATGGAGTTACTGTTACCAAAATAGTTCCAGTACTCACCAAATGAATGCTTGTGAGACTTAAAATACAGAATGTCTGTGCACTAACTGGCTGTCTGAGTAGAATATGCGAGTCTCGTGAAACAGTTTCTTCTGTATTTTCTCAGATAGGTTGGTGATGAGCTGTGTATTTGAGTGTCAGCGGCCTTGGGTGACATGCCAATTGCCGAGCAGTCAAATATGTGCAGTTCAAAGCAGCTTTTAATATTGCACAAGGGGAAACAAATTGACACAATCTAAGAAATCTGGTTGGATGTTCTCTGACATACTTGGTTTCAGTCTCTGAAACGGAATTTTATTTTTTCTCCTTGCATCTCAAGTATTTTAGAAATTACAGTCCTTTTGGACAAAACAGTTTCTGCAAATTCAGCAATGGGGGAAAGGGTGAACTAACTATTGGCAAATGCAAATTGAGTTAAAATCCCTAATGTGGCTAACTGGAGACATAAGAGTCGGAGATGAACATATTAATAAATATTGCCCTTAAGAACTAAGAAATTTGATTCAAATAATTGATGAGGTATAGACAGAACTTTGTCTTGAACTTGCATGTTTCTTACAACGCTTCAGCTAAATCAAAATGCAAAGGAGGGATAGGGGAAGAGAATTGCATAAAGGTTTTGGAAAGAGAAAAATCACAAAGTATTGGTGTTAATGTCTTAGTTATTTACAACCACCAAAGAGCTGAATGAGAACTGTGAGGAACTTGCACCTTTTTTCCAAAACAAATGGCAAAAGTTACCAGATATGCTCTAGAAATTAAAAGAAACTTCTTAAGGCTGGCAGATATCAGGAAGGCTTTCCTTGGCTTAAGATTTCATTTGAAAAAGAAAATCAGGATATCAGTCCCACGCTACTGCACACTTGATGATGTAACTGTAATTTTTAAGTGGAAGATATTCTAAATAGAAACTGTTGTGGTTGAAAAGGAGGAACAAAAAAAAAGGCAACCATGCAATAACAGTTCCTATGCTTGAATGCTTATTGCGATTGACTGTATTTCAGAGGTTTTAACTGCTTCTAGAATCTTGATTTGGAATAGACTGCAGGATCTCATGCTGATCTCCTTTGTTCTTTGCCTGCTTGGGGGGAGTGTGTGTGTATCAGGAACATATATATGCACAGCTACTTCTAAAAGGTTATTAGGGAACTGTCTTGGTATCTTACTATTTTGAATCTGTTCCTCCATAAGCAATGATTTTGATCCTCATTAGAAGATATAATTATGTCTAAAATAACTGTTTTGGAAATGCTAACAGCCATTGGTGGAGAACTCCTACACTGTTGTAAATCTGAACTAAAGGTTTGTACAGGCTTGATACATGCTGTCTGAAAGCGCTTCCTCCATTTTCTGTCACATTACTGACTTTATGAAAAAATTGCATACCTTTTAAATTTGTTTACAATCAATGTATCTGTTAAATTGAAACTTGAAAAGATCTTCCTGTTCCTGCTGTCCCGCTAGACTAAGGAATAAAATATTAGGAATGCATTGGATGGAAACTTGGCTTCAAAGCAGAAACTTAATAAATGATGGAAACATTGTGGGCACATGCCTCTTTCTCCTTTAAATTCCACACATTATATAGACTTAAGTTCATTCGCCTTCTGCATTTTGGCTTTTCTAACTATAGCAACATTCTGCACATGCATTTTCTGTGGCTTGACGTGTGTGTGTGTACACACACGAGTACCTAGAAGCTGTCTAGGATGTCCTCCTGTCTCTTCTGTCTTAGAGTGGGAATGTGGTTGTCTTGTGCATCCACAAGCACAAGGGATGCTCAGAGGAAAATGCTGACCAGTTTACTGCAGGGTAAAAGTCAGGAAGTACTTGGTGTAAAGGGTTACTGAGACATTAAAATAGTAATTACAGAAATGAAACAAGTCTCTGACTGGACTTGTGCATATGTGAAATAAAAGATATGGTGCTTATAATGAAGTTCTGCACCAGTTTTAGCTAAAAAGTTAGATTAAACATTAGGAAGAGGTTTTTCACTTTAAGGGTGGTAAGGCACTGGAACAGTTTGCCCAGAGAGGTTGTTGAGGCCCTATCCCTGGAGATGTTCAAGGTCAGGCTGGACCTGGTCTTGGTCAACCTGATCTAGTGGGAGGTGTCCCTGTCTATGGCAGGGGGGTTGGAACTCTATGATCTTCCAGGTCCTTTCCAACCTAAACCATTCTGATTCTATGAAATGAATATTTAGGCATGACTAACTTGTCTAAACTGACTGTTCAACATAATTTCCATAATGGAGAAGGAATTTAAAAGATTTAAAGTAAGGGGCTCCTCAAAGTATATTAAGCATACATGTAAGTTATATAAAAGTTAAATAATGGGTGCTTTGAGCCATTTACGTGAAATGAAAGCATAGCCTGTAACCAAGTGATGTTTCCATCACATTAGATGTGCATTACAGTTCAAAATGGTTATTTGTTATCTGCATTGGGAAGATATTAACAAAACCTTAGTTGTTCTACTTATATAGCAGATGGAAGCTGCTAATAACTGGATCAGGTGGGTCATAGAAGGATTATGATTCATGAAAACTGGTACTAAGAATAAGCACCTATATTGGTGTGGTGGGTTGACCTTGGCTGGCTGCCAGATGGCCACCCAGCTGTGCTCTCACTCCCTTTCCCTCAGCAGGACAGGGGGAGAAAGTAAGGTGGAAACTTCTCTGGATGGTGCTAAAGACAAGAGTTCACTAGGCCATTATTGGCATAGGCAAAGCAGGCTTGACTTGGAGAAAATTAATTTATTGCCAGTTAAAAATAGAGTAGGATGGTAAGAAACAAAGAAAAAAGTGGAACCACCTTCTGCCAGCCATCCTCCTTCTTCCTGGGCTCAACTTCTTTCCTTAATCCCCAGCTCCTCAATGTCCCCCAAGCAGTGCAGGGGGATGGGGAACTGGGGCTTGTGGTCAGTCTGTAACAGCTCCTCTCTGCTGCTCCTTCCTCCTCACATTTCTTCCTCTGCTCCAGCGTGGGTCCCCCATGGGGTACAGTCCTTCAGGAACTGCTCCAGTGTGGGTCCTTTCCACTGGCCACAGAAAACCTGCTCCTGCATGGGCTCTCTGTGGGCAGCACCTCTCTTCAGGACACATCCACCTGCTCCAGTGTGGGGTCCTCCATGGGCTGCAGTGCCACAATCTGCATTGCCCTGTTCTTCTCCACAGACTGCAGGGGAATCTCTGCTCCAGTGCCTGGAACACCTCTTCCCCTTCCTTCACTGACCCAGCTGTCTGCAGCGGTGTTTCTCACTCCTTTTTGTGCCTTCCTCCTCTCTGTCAAGCACTTTTGCCTCTTCCTAAATCTCTTTTCCTTGAGGTGCCGCCATCTTGTCCGCAGGGCCCAGCCCTACCCTGGCATTGGTGGGCTGGATCTGGCTGTGTCCGGCATAGGGCAGCAATGGCCTCTCCTCACAGAGGTCCCTCTGCTACCAGCACCTTGCCACAGACACCCGGTGCAATAAGAGGTTTGTCAGCTGTCTCAGAAAAACTACTGTCAAATTATTGGATGGGGGGAGGGGAACCCGAATAAGCGACTGGGTATGGTGTGTTGAAACACTGTTTGACGAATCCCATATGGTGGATTTCCTTTTGGGGCTTTTCAGGACGCCTTGCTGGGCAGAGCAGGCAACTCGGAATGAAGGTACAGTGAAATCTGAGTATTGATCCTGTCAGTACATACATGGATTTAAAACTTGGTACGCTTGGTGTTTCGCATCTAGCTTTCTCAAGTTTAATGAAAAAACTTGCCTAATGTGATTTAATAAGTAAAAATTTTAGAGAGGCCTTGAAAAAGTGTGGAATATTTGTGACCATATACTTGATCTCATACAGATGTAAACATCTCCAAACTCTTACCTGGCCTTTCCCAAATATACTGCAGTTATGTGTCTCTTTCTAGTGAAATGTATGTAGGACTTCAAACACTAAGAGAAGGAACTCACCCACCCTCCTCCCCCAATTTAAAGCCCTGTTCAATTCTGCACTCTTGTCTTCACCCAAAATAGGATTTGGACTTTGTAGCCTGTCTGGAGAGTTATTAAATTTGGGCTCTTGCAGATCAAAAATGACGTTAATTCAGGATCAGACTTTCCGTAGAAAAAGGCCTGTGAGCTTCTACTTGTGTGCGAGTGTTTCGGCTCGAGCAGCTCTGCTGAGCAGTGTGTCTTTTGCGGAGGCAGCTGAGGAAAGTCCTAGATTTTGATCTGAATGCCAAGATTTTATGCTTTTTGTGTTAGTCATGTTGGGGAATAAAACTTGGAATATCCTTTCTCCAGCAGAGCCAGGAAGTTGCACGTGCTTCATGTGCACTGTCTTTCATTCAGTCTCATCAGTGAAATGATAAATTGTTAGAGACTTGTTGTTGGGCTAAGTGCTTGGTGGGGTGACCTGCTCTTCTCCCTAGTCCCTGAATGTCGGTCAGGTTTAGGGCTAGCAATATGCAGAGGTTTCAGCAGTCTGGGCCACACGCAGCTATAAACCATAGGAACTCACAGAAATAACTTTTGCAAAAGCTATTAAGAGCTTTTGTAGATTTCATCTGTTTATTTAGAAACCTGATTAAATACATGGTGTACTGTTACAGTGACATCTGAGTGAGACACCTTAAAATATATGCTATTAATACTAAATGGCTGATAAAAAATAGAATGAATTTTTGAAACCGCCTATATTGGACAAGCCTGATGAGCTTCCATTAAAACCTGAGGGCTTCAGCGGAAGCTTTGGTTTAAGGTAGTGAGTGTGTGAGCCAGTTTACTTGATGGACTGTAAGGAGCAATTTATTTTTATCCTGAGGTAGATGCCTGGATGCAGGTGGGGAATTGTGTACCCCATGTTCATGTCATGCATTCAATGACTGAATTCTTATGCAGACCTCTTTCTGATTTGACAGTGAAGAAACTAAGTTACCATATAAAAAAGGAAGTTGTTTTTTTCTTTTTCTTTTTGAAGTAAAATAAAGATTCATGGTAGGTAGTGTAAAACGTGGATTCCTCCCAAGAAGGTCATCTAACTGCAACGACTTAAATGTCTGTCTGAATTAGCTGTCCAGCGATCTGGGTACATGGCGTCCCTTCCCCTTCTTTAAAATATTAACGTGGGACTTGGTGGATGTGGTAGCTTTTAAATATTGTAGAGTGCTTTGTATACTGTGGAAAAGATCTCAAAAATGGTTACTATTTATTGTTCCTCATATAAATCTATGGCATTGTGGAAGAAGCAGAAACTTATGGTAGAAAAACCACCTTTTTTTTTTTCCTCAAAGCTGATTCTCTATGTTTTTGGAGTCCGGACTGTTGGTTCTCTGTGGTTAACTATTGAGCTGCTTATATATGTACTGTGTTACAATCAATACTACTTAGGATTGTGGCTTTATTGTTACACAGTAGTACGTTCCTGAAGTAGAGTGTTTTAATGGAAGAGCAGAAGTTACTGGAGAAATATTTCTCTCCAGTTGCCTGAATGCGTATGTATTACATTCTCACTATTTGCATAATTATCTTCTTGCTTTGACAATGTGTAAATCTGGAGCAGATGTTATGGTATGCTTATATAGATATAGACTAATGGAACCTAATTCTGTCTAGGCCCTTTGGACACTAATTCCTTTACGTATTCATGTCTACAGCTGATAGGAAAAGCTTAAAAAGGAAGTTCTTACACTTTTTATATATTAGGTATGAAAAATTAAACCGTATTAAGTTTCTCTGAAACTTCTAATACGAATCTCAGACACGTCTTAATGAAGACATACGTTTTCTCAATGTCAGATGAAGTTATTGACAGTGTTTAGATCTTTTTTTAATTTTTTTTAAACCCAAACCCAATTCATTAATGTGCTAGTCTGCTCTTTAAACTTCTTCTTTCACTTGATTTTTCAGGCAGCTAGTGTGTTGTGGCCAGTGGCCATGTGACGATTTCTGCTCTGCGGCTCATAAGAACAAGGAGATTGCTGAACAGCAGTAATTGTTAGATATTGAGGGCAGGCTGTGAAATGGCTTGGGCTAATTAGTTATGACTTCAGCTGAAAGATGACACCTTCAGGAGACTAACCCCATAGCTTGCACTGAAATAGTATTATTCTCCTTTAAGTAAAGACTCCTGATTGGAAAATATTACTGTAACTGTTTATTTTAAATGGAGTAAGTAAAATGTGCATACCCCGAAGAAGGGAAGAACCTAGGTGATGCTATGAACATAGTACAGTAACACTTTAGTGATTCTGCAATAGTTGTCTTAGTTTTAGCAGGATTTATTGACCTCAGCTAAGCATTAGCCCCGTAGGACCTGAAATGACTCTAAAAGCAAACAAGCATAGTTGCAGTGCTTGGGTTCTGCATCGGTGCAGCAAGGGTCCAGGGCTAGCAGGGACCTGGCACAGTGCCCTGTTGAATGAACCTTCCCAGAATCCACAGAACTGAGAGATGCAGCACCAACCTGTGTTGAAACTTGTCTGCTTTGGAGTTTACAAGCCTTGGCTATACTCAACTAGAACATGAGAAGCTCTGCTTTATAGCCAAAGTGGGTAGTAACTTTTTTAGATCCATGCTGGTACTGGAAGTGATACAGCTGTTCAACCAGGCCTAAATCATTCTTGTCTCTGCCTCTCTTGCCATTATTGCTTCGTAACAGGAAAACTTACCATGGATGCTTGAAAGCTGACTGTGTTTTTGAAGTTCTCTAGCATTTTCATCAGCTTTCTTCCAAAATTTAGGAAGAAAAGGTTGAAATCATAAATGCCTCAGCTTGATATTTAGTTCTGCACAATGGATCCTAAATTGTTCAGCCCTATTTTTTGACTTGCTTACTAATGCTTTTCCTTTAAAAGAACTGTTCGTATTGGGGGTTTGGACTGGATGACCTTTAAAAGGTCCCTTCCAACCCAAATTATTCTATGGTTCTATGCACGCCTTAAAATTTGATATAATTAGAATTGCTTTCTGTAACTTCTGTAAATGGCTGTTCTGCCACAAGAACCTGTTAGAGCTTCCCACTAAATCCATGGCATTTGAGCTGGAATTTAAAATGGGAAGCTGCTTCTGTGCTGAATTCAGAGCACAGTAAAAATTAAAACTTTAAACTAACACTTGCATCCTGCCATTCTCCATGATTTGTAGTACCGTTGGTGTAACTGCTACCAGTAAGTGTCTTCTGATAGCTGGTCAGACTAGCTCTTGTGTAAAACATTGTCATCTGTGGTATTTGGTATAGTACTATTTGCATACTGAATTGCATGTAAAGATTCAATTATAATTAAGATGGTCTCATTTCAAACGACATGTAAAAGCCGCTCAATATTGGGATGATGAGAATACTAACATTGTATATGTTTCTAGAACAGAGAAGTTTTAAGTGTCTCATTTGCAGGAAAAATATTAGTGTTGATGATGGAGACAAGTCGAGTTATTTATACTTTAAATAAGACATGTGGCCAAGAATCAGACGACCTGCATCCTTCTGGTTCAGCTGGTCCTGGTGTGAGCCTTACTGAATGGTGTCTTCTCTCTTTTTTGCATTTTATATTGCAAAGTATTGTGAGTAACAACTTTCTCTCTTTCCTTATTTGTACAGTACCCAGCATGCTAAGAATCTCCTCTGTTTAGTGCTTTACAATATTAGAGTAACAGAAATATTAAGGGGGAAAATACAATAGAAATACTACAGAAGTATGCAGCTGAAACCTCAATGATTATATTGCCATCCTAATATACAGCTAAGGCAGCAAGTTTAAATCAGGTGGTTTGTGTTTAAAATAAAAACTAAAACAATCCAAACAAAACCAAAAGAAGACCTGTAAGAAATTGTCGCTGGTTCTACCTCTTTTCTTTCATCCCTGCTGCTTCCTAATCGCTGCCATTGTAAGAGAATTCCCTTCAGGATTTTTTACCTATTCCAGCAACTCACTGTTCACTGCTCTTTTTTTTTTTTCTTTTTTTCTTTTTTTTTCTTTGTTTTCTTTTTTTTTCTTTTTTTCTTTTTTTTCTTTTTTTTTCTTTTTTTTTCTTTTTTTTTCTTTTTTTTTCTTTTTTTTTCTTTTTTTTTCTTTTTTTTTCTTTTTTTTTCTTTTTTTTTCTTTTTTTTTCTTTTTTTTTCTTTTTTTTTCTTTTTTTTTCTTTTTTTTTCTTTTTTTTTCTTTTTTTTTCTTTTTTTTTCTTTTTTTTTCTTTTTTCTTTTTTTCTTTTTTTCTTTTTTTCCATGTCTCTTCTCTCTGCTTTGTCCCATCCTGCTCCTTGCTTGGTTCACAAAGTATTTCATTTCGTAGACTATCAAAAGCACTCATGTTTTGAGACTGAATTCTACTTCTCTACAGGCTTGATTGTATTCCATTAGATCTCAACATCTAAGGATGTCTGACTTTTATGGTTAGTTATGCAAGTTGTGGATTGTACCCCTGTCCTTTCATCCCTAATTGCAGCTTTTAGAGATGATTCAGCACAATGCTTAAATAGTACTTGTACTCTTAAGGGCTTTGCTGAATTTTGACATGGAACACCACCACAAATGCAAGTGAACGGGGCAGAAAAGCAGCAATTCCAACCTCTGAAACATAGAAAGATGACGTGGAAAACTACTCATCTGGGGTTGTGTTTTATTTTCCCCAAAAAAGCATTTTTTTGTGAGAGATGGCTGTTGGATGGATTCAAGTACATATGACAGAGCTGTACTAGATGTGGTCAGTTTTTTCTGCTTACCAATAACTACTGCTTGTTTTGAAGGTATGCTTCTGATACTAAAAACATCTCTCTTTAGACATGTAAGAAGCTTCTTGAGTGCAATCAGCCTCTGTAAAGCCACTTCTTCCATTATAATAATATTTTTGAAAACTGTCTAGCTTTCAGCTACTGTTCTAAGTCTAAGTAAACAAGCTTTTCAGTTTCTTCTAAGGCAAATTACAGTCTCATCGATATGTATTTGTATGTTTTCCCTTTCCCAATTGCGTGAGAGCTGGAGGACTAGCCTGTGCCATTGTCAGTTCTTTGTTAGAAATGAATAAGCAGTTGATGTAGTATCTTGGGTGTAAATCCAACACTTCTGTGATAACACTTATGCTACTGTCTTGTTGGCAATAAAATATACGATTGTTTGTATTGCCATTATTTATATATTGGGAAAGGAGCACAAAAATACCATGTAAAGTATATTAATTCTTTTAAGAATTGTCCGTGTTTTCCATAATCACAGCTGTAGCTGGGTTTTTTCCCTGTGCATGATGATGCAGATAAAAACAAATCTTGCAGCATATTATAAACTTCTATGAAACCTTTTGAGAAAGTCATCTGGATCTCATTTGCTTGTGGAATTGTTATTCTAGTCTGTGGTCCCTACTGTGAACTTCACTGCTGTGAAGATGAATAAGAAGCAAAGTAGTAAAGTGTATGTCATCTAGAAGGAGCACTAAAAACATCGGATTGAGTGCTTTAACTGTCTTGTGCATGCTGCTGGTGCACCAATCCTGTTAAATTTGGTATTAGTTATAGTTGGGAGACTTGCTGTAGTGATTTGTTGTGTTTCTGTGAAGAGGAAAGGTGATATTATCTGTATTAGCTGATGTGCTTCATGTTCGTGAAACTCATGTCAAATTATTTCAGTGTTTTCCTAGGTAAATAGGAACTTAAGGTGTGATTCATGCATTTTTTTGTATCTGAATTTGTACTTGATGTAGCTTGGAAAGTTTAGAAGATTGAAAGGTTTCAGTAAAAACACTAGATATTAAAATATCTCAATACTTTAATTGTGCATTCAGCAGATTCAGATGATGTTTTCAGTCTATAGGAAGTTCTAGCAAGACTGACAGCACAAACCAATTTGAAGGGTTTAGGTTAAATTGGTTGTAGAAGGAAGAAATGCAGTGTTCTATTTTGCGTCTGTGACTAAGATGACTTGTATAATTAGCATCAATCAATATGGACACCAGATTTTCTATCTTACCCTTTGCTAGAATTGTGTGGGTTTTGTTAAATAGTTTTGGCGCTTTAGTTCAGTTTTGGGGACCTTTAATAACACTAACAAAAATATATGGAATAAATACAGTTTCAAAAGCTACTGCTATAAAGGTGTGGTTTTTTTCTGATTAGGTTTCTTTTGTACTGAAGACTTTTGAGCCACCATTGTAATCGCTTATTTTGAGATCTGGCCATGATAGTTTTAAATATGACAAATCTGCTTTTAGTTGTCTCTTTGAAAGCAGATGATAGTTTAATTTTACAAATCTGAACTCTTGTGAGAATTCATAGGAAAAAGGATTGTTGGGGTGCTGCTCCTTGTTCCTCTTAATGCTGATGTAAATGTCTTGATGTCACATGTTTTTTTCAGGTGAATGGTGATTAAACACTATGATTTGGACTAGTATTTATTATATGATAAATGTTGACGTAACTTCTTTGAAGTTAAAACAATTATTGTCTATAGGATGTTGAGCTAGCAGTAGAGTAGAGCAGTTTGAGTTATTAAAAGAAAGATTTCAGAGGAATTAGTTGCTTATGCCTACCAGTCTACTGTTTTCTGTGCTCTGTGTTCCCTTTCACAGTTTTGCTCTGCCCTGGACTTTTGCTGTTTTCATCTTCTAAGTTGTCCCTTTCTGTTATAACCCCAGAAATCCTTCAAGTTCAGTTCTCATGAAGAATGCAGAATTTACTTTTTCTTCTCCTTCACCCATCCCTTATGAATTCCATTAATGCTCGATGTAACACTTCCAGATTTGTGAACTGAATAAGGTGCTTCCAGTTTTAATACAAAATGAACTTGGTAAAATTACAATTGAGAGGTGGAACCTTGGCTTTAAACTTGCTAGTGGCTGCATTGTTGTTCTAGAGATTTTGTGTGGATGGCTAGCTTCAAGCCAGCTTCTTTGGATGCAATGAGCAGCCTAAGTAAAGGCTCATCTAAACTATGTTTTCTTGGTTGCCAGCAATAGGTAAACTTCTGTTTAGCTGGGATTATAAGGATTGAACTGTACTGAGGATTTACCAAAACATCTTTAAATACAAAACCAAACCTTTGTTTGAGACTGGATTTCATAACCTTGATTGGGCTGCCTTAAACACAAACACGCACACATGTAATTTAAGCCACTAATGGGAGAGAGCTTAATTTATTCATGTTTGAATGTCATCAGAATTGTTAAGAATTAATTACCTCTGCCTGTAACATAGTTTCTGTCCCTGATTTGAAGACGATTCTAACTGATTCAACATGCTGAATCTTCATTTTTGGAGTGTAGATATAAAGGAAGAAAAAGGCATATATGGGAAAAGGGTATTTCCTGCTAAGCAAAAGACAGTAGTAAAAATAATGCTATTGCATTGTTTGAATTAGTTTTTAAAAATCTACTTTTAATTAAACTAGTACCTCCTGACTTCTTTGAAGGCCTCATATGAATTTGGTTTGCTGCTGTAGGTTACCAGTCTAATTTGAAGCCCAGCAGGGAGGTGATTCTCCCCCTCTACTCTGCTCTCATGAGATCCCACCTGGAGTACTGCATCCAGCTCTGGAGTCCCCAACATAGGAAAGACATGCACCTGTTGGAGCGGGTCCAGAGGAGGGCCACAAAGATGATCAGAGGGCTGGAGCACCTCTCTTATGAGGACAGGCTGAGAGAGTTGAGGTGGTTCAGCCTGGAGAAGAGAAGGCTCCAGGGAGACATTATTGCGGCCTTCCAGTACCTAAAGAGGGGCTACAGGAAAGGTGGGGAGGGACTTTTTACAAGGGCATGTGGTGATATGACGAGGGAGAATGGCTTTAAACTGGAAGAGGGTAGATTTAGATTAGATATCAGGAAGAAATTTTTCACTCTGAGGGTGGTGAGGTACTGGAACAGGTTTCCCAGAGAAGTTGTGGATACCCCATCCCTGGAGGTGTTCAAGGCCAGGCTGGATGGGGCTTTGAGCAACCTGGTCTAGTGGGAAGTGTCCCTACCCATGGCTGGGGAGTTGGAACTTGATGATCTTTGAGGTCCCTTCCAACCTAAACCATTCTATGATTACTCTTTTTTTAATTTTTTTTTAAATCTACTGTTGCAGAGGGAGATGCAACCCTGAGCTACGCAGGTGCAGTAGGTTAGTTTGCATATGACTGCTATGCTTTCTTCTTGGCTTTTAAAGCAGCACAATGTTTTTCAATTTTGCCAGTTCCTCTTAGGCTTACCAAGAAAATGTTCTGCATTGTGCTGAGTTCTGTTATTTCTTGTCTCATTCCTAGAGAGGAAATGTTGCTTCATTCTGCTATGTTTCTCTGACCCAGACTGGATGTAGCAAAACTGATGAGCTTGAATCCTTGTGTCCAACCAAGACAACCTCCCTTAGTCATTAGTAGTCACTGATCTCAATGCCAGTGTAGCTGGGTATAATAGTACTGTTTTGGTCATGATGGAGGCTAAAGCTGGGATCATGGTGTATAAAAGCTCATACTTGTTACCATAGAAGATCTCTTAGCACAAGAGAGCGTTAAAGGTTGCTACCATTCAGATTTATAGCAGAGCATGTACTCTTCTCAAGACTATGGTACGGTTTGTGGAGGAGGCTTATTTTTGTGTGATGCTTCGGTGCACCAAAATTTGTCATGGATATGCTTGTAAACTATCCTAAATTTTATTTCATATCCTTATGTTAGAACATGCTCAAATGAAAGAATGTGCTCTCATCTCTCCCAGGCTGAACCATAGCATGTGATAGTATTTCTGCCTCTGGTCTGCTGCAATGAGAAGCAGGTCAGTTCTAGTTTATTCTGCAGAACATGGTTGTAGTCATTCAGACAGATGGTGCTTGTATGTGGCTGGCTTATGGGGCAATAATGGGACCTACTGTTCCCCATTTACCATGGGTGGGTCCTTTTTCTGGACAAACTTAAGGGGTTTTTTTACGCTTATCTTTCTATATTTTTTTTAAACATCAATAAATACATGTATAAATCTGATTTAATATCATTTAATTTGTTGCAAATACTTGCAAAAAAAAAGGGGTTTTTTTTAGATTTGGTTTGTAAAATGGGACCTGTGTTCTGTTTTCTGAAGTTAATTTTCCTTTTCTGAAAAAGACCACATTTACAACTTTTAAACTCCACCTTTCATATTTACTGTGACACTGGAACAGACATTGCTACTGATGTGTTTGAGAAGCTCTCTGGTGTTTTAAAATTTAGAATTAGAAGTTACTCTTATGTTAAATTTCTTTTGTGCATCCCAGACTAATTAAGAATCCATTAATATGAACTGCTTTGCCACTTTTTATTGGTCATGAGCGTAGAGGTGTAGAATAAAATCCTTGAAATTTATTTCACCTTCTAAGTAGAGTGTTTAGGGAATAATAATTTCTGAAGTAATATTCCAGTAAATGGTAGTTCAGCACTTAGAGACTGGGTACACACACATTTCAATATATTGTAATATATCTAAGCTGTGAACTCTGCATTAATGTGTTTACTTCTACTTTGAACCCACTTTGTTCTTTGTGTGCATGTATACTTACATGAAGTCTTTCTCATACTGGGTGTGACTGTTTCACTTGTTCTGCTTGCAGTTAAATATCTGGAAGCAAAACTTGCTTAATGTTTTCAGTCCTCACTCAGTGTTCCAAAGGGAAAAAACTGTCAGGTATAGCCCTGCAAGTTCCATGAGGAAAATATGCATAAATATCACCTAATTACTATACTCTGCAAGATATTTTAGGATATGCCTGTAACATAAGTAATTAAAGAAAATGGAAATATTGTAGAAGGTGTGCTTGCTGCCCTTCCTACTGCATTATTAAAGCAATGCTTAGCATTCCTGTCCTTAGTATAGCTGATAGAGTCCTGAGCATTATGAGGCTTTTCAGTCAATACAGATTTACAGAGCAGTGTAGATAGGGGATTCCTTTGGCATCAGGCTAAAACCCCAGAAATCCTTGAAGAAAACAAACTTAACTTCCATGAATTTTTCAGTCTTTGGACACTAAGTAATTGAGATAGAGATCAGAAGTGAGATCAGTTGCAGAGAATTTACACTGCTGTGTCATACAATCTGGGAATCAGCAAGTAATTCCCTTTAGTTAAGCTGAAGTCAGCTGAGTTCTTGAAGTTCTTCATGCTCTCTAGTCTGACTTGAGGACAGGCTTCTTTCTTCCTCTCGGGTACTTCCTGCTCTGGTAGAGGACATTACATTGTTGAATGCTAGAGTACACTTCCAGTAACATACAGCAGCTGTAAAGATTAGATACCCTTCTGTAGCTAAACTAAACTTAAAAAAAAAAAAAAAACCCCCAGACAAATACTTGAACTATTATTACGAACTGGTGCCATGAGGACAGAATACTCAGTGACCCTACATCTAGAACTTAGGCAATGGTGGGGCTACACACTTAGCATGAGTTTCCCCCCCCCCCCCCCCAAATAATCAAAAAACAACGAAGCTGCCAAAACCTGAAGTCATTTATTGCTTTAAAGAAACTGAAGTAACTTCTGCAATACAGTAATCATCCAAGTAATGCTTAGATACTCATCATAAATTTAGTTTGTGGAAATCATCCATTGATTGTAATTGAGCATAATAGACATACTTTCCAATGGCCTTCTCGTTTCCTATTTTTAGAATTACTTTCCATAAAGTGATCTACATCTTTTCTTTGCCTGAGGTATAAATGTTTAGTAATTTGGTATTTCTCACTTGAGTTATTAAATTTAAATTTAGATTTTTTTTGTCAACTGAGTCAGACTTCTACAGATGGAGGAGGAAGCTTGAAAAGGGGGCTTACCGTAACCACGTGGCCTGTGACTGGCCTCTAATATTAATCAGGCCTCTGGGTAGGATATGCTTTGGAAGTCTGCAGTGGCTCACAGTATTTTTTCAGAAATTGGCGAATGCTGTCAGGAGCACTCAGTGTCCCTTGTTAAACTTAGGGGTTCTTGTTTTTCTTTAATAAAAACAACACAACAAATGACATCAAAATTCTTTGACTCCACTGCCATTGTTATTCCTCCCATTCCATTTGTTCGCATATATTCACTAAGTCTTCTATTTT
Source organism: Charadrius vociferus (assembly GCF_000708025.1). Classification (NCBI taxonomy): domain Eukaryota; kingdom Metazoa; phylum Chordata; class Aves; order Charadriiformes; family Charadriidae; genus Charadrius; species Charadrius vociferus. Next base: position 5,620,252 of record NW_009647572.1, on the reverse strand, counting down.
GCATGCATTTGCTCTCTGACTCTGTGGATTGTGTCTCATTTTGCTTTCCCAGTAGAGCTTTTAATTTTATAGGATAGGGTCTGGAGCCATCCTTGCTGTGGAATCCTCTGGGGACAAAAAGCAATGAGAGCTGGATCATCAACCTCCTGTTTGAAATGGGAGTGAAGGGCTTTTCCCTCCCATTACCTGGCCCCTTTCTGGAAGGAGAGGAGGAAAATAAGAAAAGGAGATTGCTGCCATGACCACAGCTGCTGCCACTGCTGTCGAGATCATTTAATTGCTGTGGCCACTCTCACTGCCAGCACATGGGAGTAATTAACACTGATGAGAGAAGATCAAAGATGTGAAGTGCATACCCTGCTTTACATATCTCCATGCAGAATAGATAAATCAAAATGAGAACTCAGCAGAATTATGCAAAAGCAACTTGCTGCTCTCGCCTTAGTTCTCAGAATGGTGAGCTCGGATGCTTTTTGTTTCAAACAAAACTTGAAAGTATCACATAGTGTAATATGGTAGAAGCAAATTATTAATGTAAACAAAGGACCCTGCTGCTTGTAGAGCATCTCTCACATAAAATTACTGCTGGTTCTCAAGGCCAGCGAAAGCACACTAATCTTGCAACAAATTACTTCCTAGAACTGTTGGATTATATCAAAGGTCCAATTGGAAGCCATCATTGCTCTCTGCTCCAGTGTTAATCTACTAGTTTTTCCATTAATTGCATGATGGCTGTTAATTTAATCTACAACAGATCAATGGTAGTGAGCTATGGAGTATGTTATTTCTATTGAGTGTGAAGTGAATGGGATGTTTGAACTAGCTTAGTGCCCTGTTGTAAAGGAGACAGCGATTGATTTCTGCAGAAAAAATGAATGGGAGAATAGCACTGCAAGACACGTGCCAGTCTTTTTATCCTTTCTATCCTTTTCTGATACTTCATTAAAGTTATGGTCATGGTGTCTGTAACATTCATGCAGATTTCTTTGAAATCATCCCTGACCATTAGGGGATAGCAAAAATTAAATGCTCTTTGCTGATTTTTAAAAGTATGCTGTCTCCTCTGCCCAACTTTTCAGACCAACTCCTCTCTTTTCCTATGTGGAAAAAAAAATTATTGTAGCTATCTTCTCATGACTCAAAATCCCAAATGACAAGACATGAGCTGAAAAATTCATTCAACCGAACTGTAGCTTAGTTGTTTGTGTATTCTGTTGGCAGGCTTAGTTTCAGGCCCCTAGAAATCTTAAGATTTTCTTTCTGTGATTATTTTTTTAAATGAACCCTCAGCATTAAGAATGCAAACAGTCAGATATTTAGGCACAGGATTTAATGACTGCTACTAAGAGAGTTGTAGCTGATATTTCCAATTCCTCCTTGTATCAAAAGATTACTATTGTTTTGCATTTGAAAATTCCAATTACTTTCTAATGTATGATCAACTAGGTTGTATGTGGTATTTAATAAAATGGAGTTTTGAACATGTCTTCCAACTCTTGCTTACAAGAATTTTTCTTTGATTCTGATAAAATACTACCTTCTCTTTGTACTCTGAAACAGAAAGTTAGAGAAATAATCTGAGACTTCTGATATAGAGTTGATGAACAAGAATTGATTATTAGGAAGTAGGGGGGGGCCCTCGTTGGTGAAGTCTTGGTGAGCTATTGTGAAAGGTTACTGTAAGAATAATACAAACTGTGAAGGGAGTGGTTCCTATGCCCCTGTCTGGCCATCAGAGTGCCAGCTGCCTTTTGGTATGGATGAAGCAGCAGTACGGTACAGGCAGTTCAAGAGATGAAAAACTAGGTCTTTTAAGCTGGGCCATCTTCATGTGTAAACCTTACCCTCTTCAATTGTCAACAGGAATTTGGATAAAGGAAGGTAGGAAAGCACAACATTGTTTTGATCAATATTGCAAAAGAAGTTTTTTCTTAAATTTTGTGTTTCTTTTTGCAGATGACTTAAAAATTCAAGGAATTCAAAGGGGTACCAGTTTGAGAAAGCAGAAGGAATATTTATTTATCCTTTATTATATTATCCTTTATTTTAGAAGGAATATTTATTTATCTAGTATTTAGGCCATGACTGTAATGTTTTGCTGCTGTATTTTATCAAAGCTTATAATGAATATATAGAAATGTTTGTAGGAGACTTGATACTGTTTTAAAATTTGTCAAATATGTATGTAAAGGGAGTATAGGAGTCTTACAGTATGCTTATTTTCAGTATGGTAGTAGTCTAACACTGACTGCATATATGCTTTGTTCTCAGAATTCACTGATTGTCAAATCTGATTGCTTTAAATTAGACTCTTTTATCATTAAGAGGTTGATGTAAGACAGGCAACCTCTTTTACTGTTGGGAAGATCTTCAAGAATTCTGGGAACTACATAAATGTCATTAGCTGTATAGGGACCATAGAATATCTTAAGTTGAATAAGAATTGCTATCACTCACGTTACTAAGCAGTGGAGGCTGATGCTAAAAAGACTATTTCAAAGTGCAGGTGCATCACACTGCAGTAATGGATGCATTTAACAAATGGATTTGAAGTTAACTTGAATAAAAAACTTATTAATCTCCCAGCAACTTCTGGTTACTTATTCAGATTGCTTGCTTTTGTTCTCCTTTGCTTTTCTGCCTTAATGTGGTAAGAGAGAGAAAATACAGCTTTCTGTGAAAAGCTTCTCAAAGCAATAGGTTGGATGCTTAAAGTGTAGTAGGTTTGGGAAAGCCTCCATGATATACTGTCCTGCAGGAATCTTCCCTTAATATTTCTGGCTTGGTTTTCTGTCCTTTTGAAACACTTAGAAGAGGAGCAACGCTCCTGATCAACTGTAATTGTAGAAAAGGAATAGGGGAAAGGAGACAATGTAGGTTATTGATATCATCACCGGAACCAGGAGCACTGATTAATGTGTCCAGTAGTGGTCATCCCTTGAAAAGCATTCTTCCAACTTACACTTCAGATACCATTCCTCTTCAGAACAAAAGAAGAGATCTTGCAAGACTGCCTCGCTGCTTTTGCCGGTGTAGCTGAATGCATATTTATTCTGTGGGTTAGTTAATCATGTGCTTCATATGGTTAAGAAATTTTCCTGATAACCGAAATGGAGACTGGGCAGCTTTTTTGTTTGTTTCAAAAGTTTTCTATATTAAAAGTTGGGTTTACTCCCATCTTGTACCTGTGATACCTGTACATTCTGCTGTGGTTAGTACTTAAGGTTAATAGACCTTATGTCAACAGACAGAGATTGTCTTTGTGGCTAGGTGTCTCACTGGATCAAAAGAATGGTATCCTGAGGAGACACTATACAGGGAATGCTGTAGCTTTGACCTGGATTCTTATTAGGCTGTTATTAAATAAAATTGTGGCCTGCCATTTCCTTCAATGTGTATTATTCATTCCTCTCATAGCAAAGTCATGCATATTTATCTGCGTTTCTGTCTGGTTTTGAATGGGTGTACAATTTGGTAAAAGGACCCTGTATGTACAGAAACGTACAGTTTTTTGACTTCTAGCTGTACTTTCTTCAAAGATTACAGAATCACAGGAAAGCAGAGGCTGGAAGACACCTCTGGAGATCATCTAGTCCAATCCCTCTGCTCAAAGCGGGGTCAACCATAGCATATTGCTCAGGGCTGTGGCCCGCTGGGGTTTGCGTGTTTCCAAGCATGGAGACTACATAACCACTCTGAGCAGCCGGTCCAGTGTTTAGCCATTTTCATAGTGAAGTGTTTCCATATGTATTTCAGTTTGTGCCTGTGACTGGGAACTACTGAAAAGAATCTGGCTCTGTCATCTTTATGCACTACTGTAAAACTGGGTATTTGTACACATTGATAAGATCTTCCTATGAGCATTCCTTCTCGGGGTTAAACAGTCCCAGCTCTCTCTGCTTCTCTGCATACATCAGGTGCTCCAAGCCCTTCATGGCCCTCTGCTGGATTCACTCCAGTAGGTCCATATCTCTCTGGAGAAACCCAGCAGCAGTTGGACTAGATGATCATTGTAGGGCTCTTCCAACTGCAATCTCTCCCCTCTCTTCTCCCCTTGTACTGGCCCTGGCACTCCAGATGTATCTCACCTCCCTTGACCTGCTGGCAGTGCTCTTCCTAATGCAGCCCAGTTTGCCCATACTGGTGCAGGTGTACTGTACTACAGTGGGCTCCGAGTTTCTGATCTGGTGGCTGGAGGGAGTGCATCACCATTCATTACAGATTAGGCACTGGGAAATCACAAAAGGGAGACATCTCTATGAAGGAAGACAATAATTGTACTGATGTGTACCTATGCTTTTGAAAGCAGTAATTCACTCAAAACTTACTGTTATAATAAACATATAAAACCATTAAAAATTTACTATTTTAACAGTTTCCACTAACATATTTAGTTTGCTCTGTACATATATCTCTTCTACTGTTTGATGGAGTAGCCATTATAAGTTATAATGGGTCCATTTTAAAAAATTCTCAAGATTTTCAAGACTCATCAGAGAATTTTGAGTGCTGCTTTGAAACTTTTCTAACTACTAAAGCCTGATAGATCAGCACTTAGTGGAAATCAGAACTCCCTTTAGATGCCCCATTCTTTGTTGAAAGTCTTGGTGTATAACATAAGGAAAGAGAAGTGCCATGAAGATGTTCAGAAGGCTGGAGCACCTTTTCTGCAAAGACAGGCTGAAAGAATTGAGGTTGTTCAGCCTGGAGAAGAGAAGGCTCCAGGGAGACCTTATATCAGCTTTCCAGTACCTAAAGAAGGCCTACAAGAAAGCTGGAGGAGGGACTTTTTACAGGGGCATGTGGCGATAGGACGAGGGGGAGTGGCTTCAAACTGGAAGAAGGTAGATTTAGATTAGATATTAGGAAGAAATTTTTCACTCTGAGGGTGGTGAGGCACTGGAACAGGTTGCCCAGAGAAGCTGTGGAGGCCCCATCCCTGAAGGTGTTCAAGGCCAGGCTGGATGGGGCTCTGAGCAACCTGGTCTAGTGGGAGGTGTCCCTGCCCATGGCAGGGGGGTGGAACTCAATGATCTTCAAGGTCCCTTCCAACCTAAACCATTTTATGATAATGAATTAAGTGCCTAAGCAGGTGGAACAGCATGTGGATTAACTGTTACCAAAAGTTTTTTGACTGATAAAATACTATCGGCCTGCAAAATTGTGTGAGCTCCATAAACCTTGCTTATAAACGATTGTCAAATAGTTTATATTAATTTGTTACTTGAAAATAGACTACTATGTTAGTTTTACTCTTGATGTATACTTTAAATATGTCATGAATTGTGATATTATGGCCAGGCAAGCTATATTGCTTATGGCAATGTCCTTCACTTTGAAAACACTTTATGAATGCTATATGCTGCTCAAACTCTAGTTAAAAGTCTAGTGGTGATGTGGAATAAATAATTGCAAATAGTAAGACTCATGCTATGTGCACCTGATATTAAAAAGTGGTGTAGCAAACAGTTTTAGCTTTCTGCTTGGATCAGATAGTTTGCCAGTCGTATCCTTCCGATGTCATGCATTGTTGAAAAGAAGGTATATGCAATTATTTAGATTATTAAATAGAGAAATGACTGACTAAAGCTTGTCAAACCTACTGTAGCACAAATTAGTTATTTTTAAGCTTATATGTTTCTGCATTGAAGAACAGGATTTGAAATGAATTATTATGCTTAACCCAGGTGATTTTCTTCCAGCTATTCAGGATGGGAAACAGCAATGTATTGACTAATATCTTCCATAGGGCTCTACTATGTAGTAGGAAACAGCAGAGACGTGCTGTCTATACTGCAGCTGTTTCCATTTTCCTAGGATTAGTAAACTGATTTCTCTTACTAGGAGGACTCAAATGTTGTGCAACGTGAAGTACTTCATATCTTATTCTTGCCTTCAGAGATTGATACAAACGGAAGCAGATTGGTTTGTTTGTGAGCAGAATGTAAATTGTATTTTGGTCCTGGTGAGGTTTGAAGATTGATTGAAGATGGTGCAGTAACGCTGACACAACCTGCAGATAATGCTATACCTGCTCAGTATCACTGGTACCTTGTGGTGTGTAACACTTCAGCAGCATTCCAAGAGTCTACAACTTTCTCCTATAGTAAAAGCTTTCTGCTAATACAACCAGATTTATAGATTTTAAAGCAAATAATTTCTCTATTTGTGTCTGAAATCTATTTGTTTAAATTATGTATTAAATAATACATGCATTTTGTGCAACTGTCTCATTGGCATTACGTGTTACTACTGTTGGTTAGGAGGATGATTAAAAATTCTTTTCAAGTATTTCATAAAATGGTAGCACTATCAGCCAATAGTGCTAAAATACTATTTTTATAGAAGTAGTTTCTTTAAATTATGGAATTTTGGCTTGGCTGTTGTGTGCCGAAGACAGGTGAGAACCATTTTGTGTGCCAGGCAGTCTCCCTGAAGGGGCCCTGGTGTTTGGCTGACAGCTGAGCTAACCTAATTCAGCTGGAAAGTGGGACAGAGTTCAGTTGTGCAGATCATTTCTCCCACTGAGTTATTGACTGCGTTCACCGCCTCTTCCATGACAAATTTCACATTTCAGCAAAATCAGATGTGTGTGCAGTGTCCAAGGCCCATTTATCAAATCAGAAAAGTACCTGAGATCTCAAAGATTTGTTCAATACTTTGAGAAATAAAACGGTGGCCTTATATTTCAATACTAGATTTCTCATACTCATTTTGATTTCCATTCTTCAACTGCAGGAAACATTCGAATGTTTACTAGAAAGAATGCTATTTGCATTATTCTCAAAATTAGAAGCATAGGCATCCAGCAATAGGGGTCACAGTTTTCAAATCACGTCCTCTGATTCTTCAGTGGAATGCTTCTACTTAATTTTTAATACGAACTGAAGAATTTCATATTTAGATCTTACTAATCTTTTAAATGGCATGCCAATGTATGTGTTTATCATTTTCCTAGGTATCGTGTGAGTCTATCCGTTTCTATTTGCTGAAGATTTAAAGAATTGAAAAATTTATTTTATTATGCACAGGGCAAGTAAATACTCTGTGTAATACGGGCCTTCGTGCTAGGCTTGTCTGACATGGGAAAGCTCCCTGGGAATGCAAAGAGCTTCCTTGAGCTTTATATGTTTAATGGATGAAAACACAGAATTTCTTAGTGACACACACACTCCCCTAAACAGTAAGAAAGCTGTGTTACTAAAGTTTTAATGTCATGAGGATAGAAAGGGACTCTCTGTTCAAAGAAACACTGATTTATTTTTCTTTGACTTACCATGCTAGGGAATTTTTTGGTAGACTTTATATTCCTTCTCAGGGAAACCTTTTTCCATCACGTGTGTCCACACGAGGAAGTAAAGTTAGAGGTAAGAATGCTTTTTCTTTTTAGGTTGGGCCAGGTAGACTAGGTAGTCCAAAAATAATTGTCTCTAATACTAGAAATGTATTTTGCTTGTGGTGGTTGTTCAGACAGGACCAAGAGGAACACAAGTGCTTTTAGGACTTTCAGTATTGGTGTTATATTAACAGTTAAAGATGCAGGTTCCACTCAGCTAAATGCTGTAACAGCACACAGAAATATGTAACTGCAGTAAGTAATATCTTTCCTCTCCTACACTCTCTTGTCTTTCCTTTTTTATTTCTTTTCTATGAGATAATGTCTGGGAACGTAAGACTTGCAATATTGTGAAGCAATCGTAATTGAGGCATTGGGGTTTACTGCACTAGAAAAATGAAATAAAAGTGATTTGCTGCATAGATATTAATGTTAGCTATGGAAACCCTCTCCACAGAAGTGTCTCTAAGGCGGGTGGCCATTAATAATGCTGAGCTTTTTGATGATTTGGAGAGGGCCTTCTCTCTGCCTGCCAGGGGAGACAGCACGAGGATTACAGCATAAGTGCCAAATGTTTCATAGCTTTTCTCCTTCAGATTTTATGCAAATTTCATAATGGATCAATTTGCATATTCCCAGGTAGTTTGCATATCTTGTTTAAACTGCGTGGTTTTGTTCTGAAGGTTAATCTTAGTAAATTAGGTTTATTTTTTCAGTGTGAGATAGGGATGCAACAAGTCTCTATTACTCTGCCTATGCCTCACCTTGAGCCCAAGGGCATGGGCTCTTTTTGAGCAAGTTGACAATTTGGGTTTTCATTGTCTGGTTTATTTTTTACAGTTCTGCTAAGCACTAGACACTGAAGGGAGTTTGTACTGTGGCAGTTGTCTCTGAACTCCATTTGCTCAGGAGGTGCCACCAAGCACCCAACTGAAGTAAATACTATTGCTTACAACACACCGGTGTGTGTGGGTCTGCAGTGAATGTTCAGTTGAAAGAAGTGACGTTATAGCACTAAAATGCAAGTTAAAATTGAGGCTCACCTTCCCCATCAAATGGGTTGAAGGCAGAGTCTGCTGCAGGTCTGGAGCTTATGGGTTGACGCATATCTTTGGATTATGGTGAAGAACAGTCTGGTGAAAACCCAGCACAGCCATGTAAGTTTTGATGGGCGGGTAGTGAAAGCCTTGGAGTTGAAGATATGGGGAATGTTTAAGTAGGGTTTAGCTGAGATGTATTCACATGAGTGAGCCTTTTCAGGTTTTGTTATGAACTCTGTCTGTAAACCCTATTCCATTTTGTCACTTAGTCTCTTTCTTGCTTCTGAGGGCTCCTGAGCTATTTGTTATTTCAGTTTCTGTCCTATTTGTCTCCCTGTTAATTGCTTATAACTAGTGTTGCCAGCCTCTCCAAGACTCTCGAGTCTCGTGAAATGATGGCCTCTAGAATTCTCTTGCTTTGGATGGTCTGTATCGAATCAATATTGGATAGAACTGCTGTAGTGGAAAGTGCTGCATGAGCTGCACAGCTTTTATGAGCCCTCTCTCAAGATACATTGTGTGAGAGAAAAAAAAATGGAGAGAAAGAATTTCACCTGGGGGATTATAGAGGTCGCTGGGAGATGGCTGGCAGCATGAAGCAAGAAAAAACCTCTAAGGTGGTACAAAGAACAAAACTCTCTAATGAGAGTTTTTTCCTACCACTGATGGCTAGAAATTAAATACAGAATATTTGAACTAAACAGCATGGCTCTTTCCAGTGGGATGTATGCAATCAATCATCCCTGAAAAGTGCTATTGACTGGTATCTTAACTAGACTGAGTAAAACACTGTCGTGTACTGCAAGATGTAATTTTGCATTGGTAGAGGAATTCACTAATGGCTTTTATTTCTAACTATTGTTCACTTAAAATGCACACCTAGAATTTTTCATGGAGGAGTAATTTGGGTAGAAGAGAAAGCAAGACTTGATTATTTTATTTTTTTACCCCTGACTTGATTGTGCCTGCTGGGCTGTGTAACAGCTCAGGCTTTGTAGAACTGTATCAGTTGGATTTCAAAATGTACAGTTCTTTGTATACTAGCAAAAAAGTTCAGCTCCTCAGTGCCCAGCTCTATGGGAAGCATTTTTGTTACCATCCTGTGATTTTTTTTGGTCCTACCTTTTCATAGATACAACTTACTGATTGTATGATCGGGGCAGGGGGGGTGGGGGATGCTGTTGGGGTTTGGAGTGTTTTTTCTTTCCTTTTTTTTTATGTTTGTGGGGGTTTTTAAAAAAGGAAGTTAAATTTGAATGAAATTTACTACTTAATGGCCCATTTTTTGTTTAGTCTCCTAGTGAATGAGTTTGTTATCTTAATCTCTCAACTTCCCCAGACTCAGCCCATTGCCAAAATGGTACAAATATTTACATGTATCTGATAATAGCAAAAGTGAAGGACCTTCCACCTTCCATTCACTCTATATGTTCGATATTCTGGTTCTGTTGATGGTTTTTAAGGGATAGGCATTCTTTTCATGCGTTTTTTCCCATCCTCCCCTTGAGGTAATAGGTGCAGTCTCTCTTTCTGTTACTTTTATTTTAATTTTTAGTCTTGCAGGAGTGAATGTGCACTTTTAACTATAATGCAATGAGGTGAAAGGTGCTTCTGTTTGGTTGTCATGCAAAGCTGAAATGTGGAGTCCAGGTGTCTGGCTTTAGCTCTGTTGTACGCTGCTTGTTGGAGTTCGTCATTCAGTCTTCTGCTTTTAATGTAGCAATGATTTTATCCACCTGTCTGGTTTTTAGGGGCTATTTTTTCCACAATAAGGTTGTGCTTATGCTTGTTTTGCACTAATGCAGAGCATACCTACACTTTGTAGAAACTTTTACTTTTATTTATGTTCATCTTCAAATTCAGCTTAAAGATTTTCTGGAGACACTCATTATTTGCTTTTTACCTGCAGCCTATCCTACTATGCCTTAGGTGACAAATGTAGTTGTCATCATTTATTCTTTCATCGTAATTACATAATTTTTAATTATGTCTTCCTACTTTGATATGTGTAATGTATGCCTGCTTCTTGTTGCAGTATGTGCAGGAATGTGCATATCCGAATAGCTTGTATTTTATCTTGAACTTTTTTTTCTCCGCAGAATACCTTTCTACTATGTATATTTTGATTTTACTTGGGGGGGAATCATATCTTTATGTAGCCTTCAGTAATTAGAATGTTATTACATCCTTGTAATTTTGGATACCAATACTGCCACCAACAGTAGGGTCTACAACCCAGGTAGATGTACTTGAGCAAGACGTGGGAGTGCTGTTAATCCTAGTGGTTCATCAGAAATCCCCCTTTCTCTGAGAGCAGGGCTCAGGCAAAGCACTCTGTTCTGAAGAACAGAAGAGCTTCAGGCTTTATTTGGACATGCCTGTCTTCATTTAAATAGAAGTTGTATTCACTGTAGTCTCATCTCAGCTGGGTACAAAATGTACAATTACATAGCTTTTAGAGGAAACAGAATTTCGTGGGAATACTGAATAATAATTTTTCTTCCTCCTTTTGAAGTTCAAAGATTACCCTTAATGTTGCTTCTGAACATGACAGCAGGCAGGAAGGTTGTAAACATAGTAAAATGGCTCTTCAGAATTTACTTGATAGTCTTCGGGGTTTTTTTATCCTTTATTTTCATGCATGGTTCAGAACTGTAGTCACAAATTCAGTTTGAGAACTCAGAATAAATCACAGCATATTCAGGGTGGAAGGGAGCTTAGAAAGTGTCTAGTCCAACTTTCTTCTTGATTCAGGGTCAGTTGTGAGATGTGACCAGGTTACTCAGCTCTTTATCCAGTTGGTAGCCTTGAAAACTTACAGTTAGGGAGACTGCACAACCTTCCTGAGCAACCTTTTGCACTGCTGGACTTGCCTCATGGTGACAGAGTTTTCCTTATATCCACTCAGAAGCCAGATATAAAAAGTCTAGGACTTCAAAAGGAGGAGAAGGAGGAAGGAATCTGTCTCACTCACATCTCCTAGCTCCATTCGTCTCATTTGTAACATTTTCCCTCTTACCCTTCTCTTTAGCTTCTGTTTTAACCTCAGGTCTGCTACCTCTCCTAGTGTTGCTGATTTGATGCATCCATCTCCTTTGAATGTCCCACAAGCACTTCTCTTTAAAAGTTTGCAAAGATGATGACAAAAGTAACCACAAGAGGAAACTAAGGCAAAGAATGTTTTACTGGTAGCATTATATTTAAAAAAATTATTGCATTTGTGACACTCAAAGCCTGGTACAGATGGTAAGCAAAGGAATATGCTATGGCGATTTTGCAGTTTTCCTTTTCTGTTTAAGAATAGCATAATATGTTTTAAAAGTGTATTTGAAAGATTGTGCTACCAGAAGCTAAGATGTAATGAATGTTTTTTTCAGAAATGTTAAAATATGATATTCTACAAACTGCTTCAGTAGGAAAACTGTAACAACATGCAGACAGTTTTTTCTGATTTTTTTTTCAGTTTCAGTAGGCTAAATTTTTGTTAAGCTTTTGTTAAAACATTTTTTTTTGCTTGTAATATCACAGAGCTGAACATCAGTTTTGCACCTAGAGGATAGTTTATGAAATTAATAGCAATCATACCGGGTTTTGTTAGAGTAATACTTGTAAAATCAGGAATCAGTCTAACAAAACAATACCACAGTATGCAGAAGGAGATTTCAAAAGATGATTACGTGGAATTTAGTGAGTTATTTGAATATAAAAAGGTTAAGATCTGCCTTGAAAGACTTCAAAAAAGTGACCATGGATTTTATGTCTAAAGTCTAATGAATTTAAAAACTGATTGTATGGTATAAAGACAGAGTTCCTCTGGACATAAAGTCAATAAGTTGATATCTCAAGGGAACAATGCTGCAATCAGTATTACTACATGCTTTCATCCGTGATGTAGTGGAAGGCTGTACAAGTAAGGTGATACGTCCCAGCGTGGTGGTGGCTCACTGCTGTTAACATTAATAAAAACACAGTGAAATACTGCTAGAATCTCATACCAGTGGAGCCAGGCAGAAAACACGTGTATTAACTTGCACTAGTCAGTTAGATTAAGAAAAAAACAACTTATTTGTATACTTTTCTGATTTACAGATTCCTCATTTGCAGGTTGGGAGAATGATACTGGCAGATATTGGCAGTTCAGTGACAGCATATCCAATTCAGGATTCAGGAATTTAAAGCAAATAGGGTTCTTCAGCTGTTTTGAAAACAGAAAAAACGTGGAAAATATATCCATTGAAATAGTGATTTGCCCTCAGACACAGTAGTGTTCAATTCTGATGTCGCAGCTAAAACTGAAGCAGGCTAGATTAGTGAATCTAATCTGTTCTGGGTCAGAAATCAAGTTAAAATGGTTATTTGCAGATATATTAGAGGGACAATGTGAAATGACAGACAAGCCAGGAACTAATTTGAAACGGAATGGCAGTTTCATTTCCCAAATGTGTAGATGGTGCTTTAGACAACTGATCAGCAAGCATTTTATCTAACTTGAAAATCTGGAGATTGTCCAGAAATCTAAAAAAAAAAAAAAAAAAGTTGGGAACCAGTTAATACAATTTCATTCACCTCCAGAAATAACTTGAATTTCTTGTAACAAGTGGTCTGATACTTTAAAAAGATTTTAGAAGTATTTTATAACAAATCAGCACACAGATGATGTAATACAGTTTAATACACTGAGGAAGTTGTTGTATCTGGTTTTATAAAAGGCAAATGTAGTAAGTAACCTGTGGTCCTCCTCATGGTGTAGTAAATTATGAATAAACTTGCTATGTGAATATAAATTTTTCTTTTCCACTTTTTTCTTTCCTACAAATCTGTCAGCATGAAGAATAGCTGCTTTCAACCTTTTTATCCTGAGTAAAGGTCGTATCTAGGAATGAATGTGCTTTTCTTGATAAGATGTGACCTACAGAAAGTGGATGAGAGCTCCAGGCTTTGTTTGGAGTAATAATATTTAATACAGATGAAAATCTTTCTTTCTGAGGATGTATAACTTCATTAAAATTGGAGTAACCATACATTTTTCTTGTCATCTGGAATATGCAAATTAAATGCACTGTGGCAGTTAAAATTTAGTTACTTACATCATCGAACTTGGAATTGAAACTTAAATTTTCTAGCTGAGGAAAAAGGAAGTTATGCATCTAGAATGCTGTGCGGGTACCTTTTCCAAAAACACAAATCAACCAATAATGGGTTGCTGGAAACCAATGGATGGTTGAGGGAAACTTCTTATGAAGAACAGAATGGGAAATTAAATGTTGCTGGTTTTCTGTGTGGCGAGAGGGGTACTTAATCTCATTCAAGGGAACATACTACGTGATTGCTCAAATGTTGGTAAAAATGCTTGTTATTCTCAATTGGAAACTGTATAAATGCCTCTGTTTCTTAATAATATCTACTTTTGGTGCATTTGGATGTCTTGCTTACTAACTAGAAGAAAAAAAAAAAAAAAGGAAATAAAGCTTTTCCTTGGTATGAAGACAATTTTGGAAGTAACTTGGAAATTTTTTAATTTCACCAGTCACCTGAGCTGAGCAGCTTTGCAGTGGAGTATGAGGCAGATACCTTCAGCTTTATTGATGCTTAGCATATGAAGTACATATATTGTTCCTTCTCTCACAATTTTCACACCAAAATTTACGCTCAAAATATCTCGGGGATAACCTTATGGGGTTAGAAGTGCGTGCAGAAAGGAACGAGGTTCAACAGACTTAAGAATTAAAAAGTACTGAACTCCAGAATAGGGAAAATTTGCCATCAGAAAGCCAGAGTGGTAAGTGGAAAACGTGCATGCAACCCAGTCCTTATCAATGCAAGACATATTTAATAAAATATTAGATCACAGAGATGTTGTCAAGATGTTTAAAAAAGAAATCTTTTGTTCCAGGCCAATAATTAGATGTTTAAGTTGCAGATAAACATTTGCCACTATGTATTTCTAGTTTTATAACAGACTGTTCTGTGTGTGCACTGATTTCTGAGGCTCAAGTTAATATGCTTATCCTCATTGCTGTTTTGCAGAAGCCTTTAATAAATTTTAAGAAGTGAAGAAAGTCCCTTTGTACTTCCTTGTACTTTCTGATTTTGAATAGGCAATGACTGGTTTTGTTCCTTTGTTAATTGTTAATATTAGTTGCACAGATTGGTCTTCCACTTGTTGACTCTGCTTTGTACCTCCCAGTTTCTCGCTCTTGACTCTTGCTGAAGGTATGTTTGATAGGTGTTTGTACTAGGTGTTTGTGTAGGTCTTGCTATAATGAAGTTGTATAGCATGTATCATGAAGGGTGTGGTTTGCAGGATACATCATAGTTGTCTATTTTTAAGCAACTGTGATGCTTCTTAGTGGCTCTTAATGGTGTTCTCTTGCCAGACCTCAAATTTGTGTCTGTTTTCTTGGGGAAGTTGGAGGATTTTGAGACCTGAGGAGAATGATATAGTGAAATAGTTCAGGTTTCTGTCCATGCGTGATTTCCTGGTCCTTTGTTATGCAGTGGAGGAACTCTGTGTTTCACGAATAAGGTAGTTATTAAGTGAGGAATTCCCCATTTCTTTGGTCTCGAGAGTATTAAATGGATTGTTGCCTCTAGCTACACCTTAGTTTACCAGTAACTACAGGATATGTAAGGTGTTTGATGTAGGAACTTGCCATGAATTACCCTGGTGAATTTGGCAAGGAAGAATTAAAAGAAGCTTTTAAGTTGCATTTTACGGGAGCTTTTCTTTTGCAACAGGTGAGCACAAGGGGCTGTGATGCCGCATGTGCACAGAGGCAGTGGATAACACAGTTGGGCCTTTTAGAGGTAATGGCTATGGATATTCAAGCTCCCATCTTCAAGCACGAGGGTGAAGAGATGCACTTCTGCATTCTTATATTTAATGCCTGTTGTTTATACACCGTGAAATACAAAATATGTAATCCATTTGTGTTTCTGTTGAAAGATATAAGCATGTAACTTTCAAACTTCTCTTTATTTGTGCGTGGGCTCCCTTTCTATCTTTCACTTAGGTCTCCAGACTTGGAAGATTGGTCGTGTGTGTGGTATCAAAATTAAATGGAAAGACTGGCAAATATGCCAAAGCTGGAAATTAGGAATCAGTTGTGTCTATGATATCCTCATGTTTATGTCTCTTACTTTAAATTAGTTGGCAAACTCCCAGAATGTTTGAGGTTTGTTCAAAAGTAATACAGCTGGGTCAAAGACTGTAGCCACAGACATGACATATATGTAAGCCATAGTTGTTCTAGCAAAAAATACTGGTAAACTAATTTAAAAATATTAAATGCTTTATTCAGTTGTTACTTTTAGTAGTTTGATCTCACATAGGCTGCTTTGACTGTAGATGTGAATTCCACCAGTAGTAACCATGCCTTTTGTCTGTTCCAGGTATAGCAAAGAACCTGCTTTGTTGCAGGTCCATCAGACTAATGAAAAAAATAGCTATTTTAGAGACTCATGTTTTTGACTACCTGTTCAAAGACTGGATTTCTGAATAAGCAAGCGCTTTGAGCTCCATTTAAGTGAATGAACAGCCACTCCTGAGATTGATTCGGATTCCTCTTTCTCCTTCCTGAACTTTTAAGGCTGTTCAGATATATTTTTATAAAAATAAAACCAAACACTCTTTTGACTCCTGTGCTATGCATATTTGCTGTTGACTAGTGTCTTCTAGAAATTAGAACTGTTTCTTTGGGCTTGTCTTAACTGAAGGCTTGTTGCAGTAATAAATACCTTTGTAGATACTAGCTGATGGTTGTCCCTTAAAATGCAGTAGTTCATTATTTTGTAATTGCTAGTTTGGATGTTGCTGGAATGTTTATTCTGGGATACAGATATTTGTAATTTACTCTGGCATGTCTAGCCGGATCCCCAGGGTGAATTGCAATTTTTTTTAGTTTGGAAAAAACAGTTTGGGATTGCCTAGCTGACTTTGACAGTTATATTTATGGCAGCATAATTGGTTCAGTCATCTTGAGTTTAAAATATAGTGTAACGTGACAAATGTATTTAACATATGCTTAGAAAATGGTATGGGGGAGGTAACTGAAGAAACACATTGTCATCCTTTGGGACTAAGATACTAATGCAAATCTTGAGGTGGTGGGTTGTGTTGGTTGCTGGGGGTTTTCATTAGTTTTCGTTTGTTTTTGGTTTTTTTTTTTTTTTTTCTCTTCCGTGTCGCCTAAAACTCTGTAACAGCCAGTTATACTACAGTTACCTTGGCTGTCTTTCTGGAATACTTTTTGTAACTGCCTATTCTGAAAGGAGGTGGCCAAGTTCCACCACTAGTGTTAGGGTAGGACAGAGAAGCCTGATAACTGCTGAGGATGAGAGCAGGAGGTTCGTGGTGGTGGGCTCAAGTAATCAAAGCGGAGCTTTGCCCCACCTCGGGGCTGTCGGCTGTGCTAAAAAAACTGTACTTCACAAAAGTTGACAAGCACTGTCCTGCTTGTGGGGAAGAGAATCTTAGCTACAACTTTTCTTCAAGTTGAAGAATAGAAGTCCATGTTTATCACGGTATCTCTGTGATTACGTAAGTTTTCCTCCAACAATAACACTTGCACTACAGCCACGGTTGGGAAAATGAGCCTATGGAGGAATCTAATGCCTCGTGGTCAGCGTGAGCAAATCCCAGAAGACAGGATGGGTTGTTCTGCCACTGAGGTCAGTGTGCTGAAAGAGCTGGTTTCCTATCTCGCTTCCTTTGCGGGATTTGTGCCCATAGCAACACCCATTGGCGGCTGTGAGATTGCAGTGCCACTGCTGCCCAGCCCTCTGCAGTAACACTTCTCTCGGCATACTGACCTAGAATAGTGCCCTAGATCTGTTTCAGAGGATTTCTTTAATTTTCCCCTTCTAGCTTTTCAGAAACCCCCTCAGGATGTTAAATTGGTTGGTAGTTGCAGTATGATAAATTGGCTGCTAATTAGTTTTTTCTAGAAACATCAGTTCTTACCTTTTAGGTTTTTTTTCTACCCTGCACTTGTCCTGACACTTTACTTTCTCTGACACATCAGAATGTTAATTAATCTTCTTAATTCATCTTTGTGTAAATACAGGTCCTGTAGTCTACTGTGTTGTTTCCTATTAATTTTTGGCTTTGTACAACTGTAAACTAGCCAGTTCATTGACTATCAGCAGTTGCAAACATTTGTGGTATCCCTCTATCACCATTTTTTTGGTTTTGCTTTTGTTGTGACAAATCACAACACTGAGGTTTTCATGCACAGTAATTAGAATCAAGTAACTTCGTACTGAAGTCCTTAACTGTCAAATATGAAATGCTGGTTGTCTTTTTTTGGCCTGTGCCTAGGTAAGAGACGTAAATAATGCTCTAAAATAGGAAAGGTTGCTGATGGCTTGTCAGAAAGGGCACTCACTTTTGAAATGGTGCGTGTAATCCAGAAATCATAGCAAACTCCTACTTGTTTAATAGCTTACATGAAATGATTCTTCTGGTCTTAGTCCCATTCTCTGAGGACCAATGACCACATCTTAAAAAAACCCGAACATTAACACTTGCTGATGTCCTTTGAATAACGAATTCTGAGAAGCAAATAACCAAATGCTTTTTTCAGCATCTCTGAATCCAGCACCTCTCCTTTCTTTTAAGATTTAAAGTTCTTTGTAGTTTCCTTTATGCCAACAGTTAAACTTCTGTCTGGTTAAATATCAAAATTGAGCTGGATGAGAGCTGCTAGGCTTGTGTTATCATTAATGGGTGTCACATCAGTATGACAGTGTGCCTTAGTGTTCTTTAGGTTATGGCAGACTCATCTTGTGTTTCAGCTGCACTTGCCTGGTGAGGGTTACCTGTATGCTATCATTTTCTGAATGTACTGTCCTGGAGCTATCTCTGATTTGGCGGGACCATTTGCGATCTCGGAACTCTATCCTGAAAAGGATCTGTTCTGCTCTTGTTGGGACTGAGTGTTAAGTTACCTGTCTAGGTATATAATGTTATATTAGAAGGGTATTAAAAATATTTAAGAATATGTATGTTTCCAAAAGATTTCTCTATCTAATTGTCCCATTCCTTATGGATAAACAGTTTCTACATTTCCTCCCTGCCTCAGTTTCCTAACTCCTCCGTTACTTGCTTTCTTTTGCTTACACTGGAGTCCTTGAAAGGCTCCTTCTTTTGTTTCCCCCTACCTCACATTGCATCAACTTTAAATTGTTGACACACTCCCTTTGTCCTCCTCCAAGGAGTTCCCTGGTACGGGAATAAGCTCCTGTCTTTCTCTCTCCTGCAGAACCTTTCTGCGACTTCCTCAGATTCCTCAAGTCTTCTCTTCTTCCAAATCTCTCCACCTCCGTCTACCCGAGACCAAGATTTGCAAGAATCTGCATTGCTAATTGATGAAAAATGATTCTGTCTTGGAGTTTTTTCCCTTTACAACAAATTTGGTCTGGTTTCCACAAATAGAAGTCATTAAAGTTTAATGATCCTTGATTCCCATTCCCCACCCAAACGGCAGTTGGCTGACACACATCACCAACTTCTTAGCAATGGAGAAAGAACTCCTGATACAACCTGGCCATGGATAGACAGATACTCTTTAAGTGTTGCACTTGACTTACTGAATGTTTAAAGCTTTATTAAACAACGTTAGAAAGTTCTGTTCTGGCACCCTAAGGAAGATTTGGGTTTGGAAGATTCCCTTACATACAGCTACCTTGATTACAAAGCAGACATCTGAAAATATGACTGTATATTGACAATAAAGGTGAGTCTAGTACTGTGACTCTTAAACTGTAGAGAACAAACCACAAATTTTTAAGACCCAGTCGCTGTATTATATCCAGTATAATTTTCCCTTCCGTAACCATTTTTGGTTTTCCTTTTTGTGTCAAAGCCTTGCAGGCGTACAGTGCTTAAGTCTGAAATGTTGTTTTTGAAAAGATTGTAAAGAAATAAGAGAAGCAATATCCATTTTAGTTAAAAAAGTAAAAGCTGCTTGACAGGAGTTAGCTAGATTATTTCCTGGGTATAATAATCTAGAATAAGATTAACACGCTATGTTGAGTGCAGTGTTGCTGCAGTAGCATCTTGCTTTTAACTGATCATATCATGAGTGCAGTGCTCTATTTCCAGGGTGAAATCTGAAACATTGAGCTGGAAACAAAACCTCTAGATACAACGACTGTCTATCAGAATTCAGATTTAAGAATGTGGTTTGGGAGCCGCATACAGGAGTTAAATGAAGAATTTTATCCTCAAGTGTTGGCCTTCCCTTGGACAAAACAAAACTGTTTTGAAGTTCTAATGTCCTAAATGTCCAAGTTAACTCATTGAATATAGGGAAGAGACAATTTTCACTTAGTTATTTAATTTCCTAAGTGTTAAGCATATTAAGTACTGAAAGTCATGATTACAGTTTGTAATGTAAGGAAGCCAGGCACTTTGCAGACCTTTTTTGTTCTTGGGTAATTTTTTCTCTGTTTTATCAATAAACATAATTTTCAGGATGTGCTGAACCTTAAGATAAATGCGGTTAAATAAATTTTACTAACAGATGTTGCTCACAAAGAAATAACTCTGGTATTTTCCTCTTTACCTTGCACAAGTACATAATTTAATTGAAATTTGTTCTAAAATACTTCTGTGTAAAAGTTAAATTCTCCATTAAGTCTGAGTTCTGAGAATATAATTTTTTTAAAAGAAGTTTATAAATGTATGTATATTTTGAACTAGGATTTCTATATAATGTATTCAATCTCTTTAATACCTTCTAATCATAGCATTTAAGATAGCACTGAGCAGCTGTAAATCACTACTTAAGAAAAAATAAATACCGAAAGAATTCTAGATCAATTAGAAATGGTCTAAAAGCAAATGGCTTGTCATTTAAGACTTATTTTTAAAGGTGTGTACATAAATATTCCTCTGTTTGCAGAGACGGTGGATCGTTTTGTAGTTGAGGCTTGGTCAAAATTGTGGTGGGGGCGGGGAAAGATGTGTCAACTTAGCAAGGAAGGTGATTTGCATGCTATTACCCCTTAGTCTTTGCTCTCTGTCAAATTTTGTTAAGCTTGCTGTGACCTACTTTAGAGTCTTATGATGAGATTAAGAATTCCAGTGAATTCTATGTTGCAGGCTATGGTAGTTGTAGCACTTAAGTTTACATTACCACTTCTACCTTTCTGGGAATAAAACACAGTTTCTCATTGTAAGCCTTTGATTAAGCTCTTGATTCAGTTTCCTCTACTGATTCTTGTTTTTTCTTTGTTTGTTTGTTGGGGTTTTTTTGATTGTGGGTTGTTGTTGGGGTTTTTTGTTTGTTTGTTTTGGTTGGTTGGTTTTGAGATTGTTTGGGTTTTATTATTTAAGAGAATAGTGTCTTGTTTTAGTGACTTTATGTTTCTAAGTTGTATCAGGCAAAATATTGCAGCTGTAGGTTCACACTGTCCATTCTGTCAGTCAGCTTTATGTTATGAATTCCAGGGTGAACCCAACTGGAAACACTTGTCCTGCGCCAAAATTTTTTAAGTCCTTGCCAGAGTGTTGTTTTTGTCACCACGGCTATGACAAAGTCTGGTAGTGTCTTTGCTTTTCCCATCTCGGTTATACTAGAAAAGCAAACCCCACATATGTGAACCAAAGGCAATCTGACATTTGGGTATTCATGGCTGTATGGCATGATGTAGTGGCTTGCAGAGATACCAAGTGACTCTGAGATATGAAAATTAAGATTAGATACCTTTTTATACTAAGTAGGCATGAGTGAGTTAGTCTGCTGAAAAATGGGTATATTAGCAGCTATTCTGCCACTTGTGCTGCTCCTTCAAGCTACTTCACTAGAAATCAGCATAGGTAATTCTATGTGGGCCCTGTGTTGTAATTTATGAATAATCCATAGTTTTGAAAAGCATAAATTATCAACTCCTCTGCATTAA
Organism: Charadrius vociferus; assembly: GCF_000708025.1. Classification (NCBI taxonomy): domain Eukaryota; kingdom Metazoa; phylum Chordata; class Aves; order Charadriiformes; family Charadriidae; genus Charadrius; species Charadrius vociferus. Next base: position 5,598,970 of record NW_009647572.1, on the reverse strand, counting down.
TAATTTTATAGTTGGAAAAAATTTGAAGTATGAAATATTATTGCGGCCTTCCAGTACCTAAAGGGGGCCTATGGGAGAGTTGGGGAAGGACTTTTTACTAGGGCATATAATGATAGGATGAGGGGGAATGGCTTTAAACTGGAAGAGGACAGGTTTAGATTAAACATTAGGAAGAAATTTTTTACTTTGAGGGTGATAAGGCACTGGAACAGGTTGCCCAGAGAAGTTGTGGAGGCCCCATCCCTGGAGGTGTTCAAGGCCAGGCTGGACATGGCCTTGGGCAACCTGGTCTAGTGGGAGGTGTCCCTGCCTATAGCAGGGGGGTTGGAACTCAATGATCTTCAAGGTCCTTTCCAACCTACACCATTCTGTGATTCTATGAAATTCTAAATTGCAGAAGATATACTTCCAAAGACAGAAAGGTGTTTATTTTCTTTATTTTTTTAATGAAAGGAGTCAAAACTGGAAAACATCTTTGTCATTCCCTGCTACACTAAATTCAGGATGGATGAGATAAAATACATGCATCTGAATTGTCCTGGTTTTTGCTCTACCATATTTTTGTTAGCTTTTGTGTTGCTAAAACCAGAGACCTTTCATTTTTTCATTAATTTTGGAATAAATTAAATATACTTTAAGAATTATTAAAGGAAAAAAAAACCCTACCCTAAAACATAAAAGCTAGAACGCTGTTGTCCTGTCACCTAATTCTGCTTGCCATTCCTAGCCGTACAAGTTTTAAATAGGGCTAACATTGATGAAACCAGGTCAACCCTGAATATTTTATGTAAATCTCTAGTCCTGATGGAGTAATTTCATAGCTCAAAAGCCTACCTGGGCAAGGCAAGTTGCAAGGTTGAATCATTAAGATGATACTTTAGTCTTGATTTGGCATGTACTTGCCCTACATTACAATAATTCCATTAATCAGTTTAGTATTTTGGTGTAATGGACACCAATGTCCACACTTATGATCAGGTCCTTTCTGCATCCTGAGTACTACGGCACTGCTTTTAGAGAGGCACAAACTAAAGATCTCTTGTGTTTAACTTTTAATTCTAATTCATCCGCCACTGTTTGATCACTCCTTCTACTGGCTGTTGCTTGCTATATGCCAACGTTGGTCGTTATTTCAGTCCTTAAAAAGAAAAAAGGAGGGGAATGAATTGAAACAGTAAAATAGAAATGATAGGGGAGATGAAAATAAACACATCTGATTTTATAATCAGTACACTAACTTTTTTTTTTTTTTTTTTTTTTTCAGAAAAGGTGGAGTGTTGGTAGGGGTATTTCCAAATAAAATTCATAGTTTGTCTCTTCTCGTGTCTAATCCAGCTGAAACATAAAGTCTGCAAATTCCACAAATGTACTTGAACAAGAATATTCTATTTCGGTTCACCTGGCACCTCGAGTTCTTTTGGAGAACAAAAGCATAAAATCATCTAATTTCCGTACATTTCAGAAAACAAGTATGAAAAGTCATAACACACTACTTCACTGATTTCGCTCATATGTAATTTCTGTTCGGTGACGCTTGAGGGGTTTACATGCAAGCCTTCAAGGATTAGGTAGGATTATGTTGGTCACATAATAGTGTCTCTTTCTGGCACAAGAAGTAACCAAACCACCAATGAGTGTAATTATCATAGCCATTAGCAGTGCTGCTGGTTGGAACTAAAGAATTTCAGTGCGAGCCCAGCAGTTGATTGCTGGCTGACCTTTCAGATAATCATAGTGAAGTGGAAAAGGGATTCCCTTTAATTGGGGTGGTAATTTTAGAGTTAATAAACTGCATATTTTTTATAAGTGAGTTGAGTAGGCTATATTTAAATTGTTGAAAAAAGTTAGAAGCAATGTTGCAAGCCTTGCTATGCCTCTTACTTTCCTCTTCCTCACCAGGTTTAACTGGGTATTGGGTTGCAAATACTTTCCTGCTACATAAAACGTCATTTTTCTCTGATTTGGTCTCTTCAAGTCGTTGTTAGGAAGAATAAACCCATTACAGGCTAGATGTGTTATTGATCATTTACACACCTGTAATAATTTTAAGTAGTGTATAGGATTATGAAATGGATCAAGACCTGCTGCTGAATCAAATCCAAACCAGAGTTTATTCATGTGTGGTGCTCCCAGTGATTCTATACTTGAGTTGATATCTCAACTACTTAAATTCAGGCAAATGATTTTTTGAGAGAGGGAAGGGGAATAATGCGAAGTCATAGAGTTGTTTTAAAGCCAGGTAAGTCTAAGGAAAGTTACTGTTTTTAAAGTATGTCTGTGCTTAGCCATCTTCGGATTCAGCATTTGGCCACTCGGCAGCTGATTCTTTTCAGTGGTTTTGAAAATCTTTTGTTTAAAAAGAAGAAATCTCCATATATTGTTGTTCTCAGTCCTAGGGCTTGTTTTGCTCAATTTTAAAAACATCCTTGCAGTCTACTGATTATCTAATTTACTAATTTTCAACACCTGTTTGTTGCTACTTAAGCTGAAGTTGAGTTGTTTTGTGGAATATAGGAGCTGAACAATTGCCAAGCTGGATCAAGCTACATATGTGTCTTACCTGTCCATTAATCCTCTATTGGGAAAGCATGTAAGAAATAAGGAAAGTATAGATTTAACTATTGTTTTTAGAGACTTCCAAAGCCAAAGGGTTTTCATTAGGACTGTTGTACTTAAGTCCTCCTATATCTGTAACCCCTTTTTAAAACTTCTATTTTTGACCTTCAGAGCTTTCTGTGGCAATGTTACTCTGTAATTCAGTTGTGCCTTTATGAAAATATTATTTGGTTCATTTCAAACCTGCTGCCAGGCCATTCATTCCTTGAAGTTGTTATGCTTTGAGGACATGGGGGTAATAATTCCATATTCATTTTACCACATTGTTTGTGATTTACATACCTCTGTAGTATCGTCTCAGTTGGATCTCTTTTCCAAGCTCAGTTCTTTACTGCACTGGAAGGTGATGCACGCCTCTGATGAGCCTTCCCATCTTTCTCTAACCAGACCTCTTCTGGGTCCTGTTCCAATTATTTCAGAAACGTAGAAGATAATTTTGTGCAAGCAGGGGCTTATCCATGCTTGCCACAAGCCAACTCCGATTAATCAGAGTTTTGTTTATTCCTAACTGTATTTTTTTTTGTTTGCTTGTTTATTGTCATGGTGGCACCTACAGCCATTATCTGAAGCATTGACCTTTAAGATAAAGAGTAGGATAGGCTAGAGATGGCCCTCTTGATGCAGATAAAGACTCTGACTTACCTGCTTGGTGTGTCTTCTTCCTGCTTATATGGGTAACATTACTGTCAGGCTCTGAAAGAAATTTTTCTTAGGCTGGATTGTATGGTACAGTGGTTTCTTCTTGCCTCGTGGAATCCTGAGCAGTGATTGCTGTCGGGCAATACTGCTTTCTTCCTGCAGCATCTACAGTTACAACTTCGTCTTTGAAAGAAGAAAACTGGGTATTTAATTGTGCTAAATGATTTTTATCAACATTTATTTAAGGAATAAATTGCTTTCTGAGATGCTAGGATTCATAGCGGAGAGGAAAACCTCATATAAAGAATTCTCAAGGTAATTAGCAACAATTTGTCGTTACTTTCTCTGTGGACAGTGCAATTTTGTGCATTACTGCAGGACACTGACAAGATACTTTATGGCACAGTCACATATATGATTATTGTTTTGGGTTTTATGATCAACAATGGTAAGGTCTGAACGATTTATTCCTGCCAATTAGTTTCTGAATTAATATGCCCTTTCTGAGGATGTTCAAATAAAAAGCAAAAAGCCCAATAAATTTGGAACCAATTTCTGAAGGCAGATGTTAAAAATAAAAGCTTTAACGGCTGCACAGTGGAAAAAATCCGTTCACACTCCGCTGCCTGACCAAATAATTTGTTTAACCACATGCATAACAACCAAAGGTATGATCACCATGGTTTATCACTTAATGAACATTCATTTGCATAAAATCTACTGACTTCTAGAATCTCTTTTTGCAAAGGGTCTTTGGCTCGAGTTTCATATTCTTCTTTCAGAAGGGCTTTTCAAGCACAGGAGGAAAATACAACTTTGTCCTATCCTTACCGCAGGTGCTGGATAAATCCCATGAGGCCTCTGTTATCCTATCTTGATCCCCAGGAGGCTATTAAATGTAGGGGAAAAAAAATTAAGAAAATGAATTATTTTAACTTAGTGTAATAATTGTATCAGCTGTATGTGACGTGACATCATGGGCCTCTTGATGAATTGTGGCACTGTGGCCAAGTCTAGGCCTTGGCGTTGCTGTTTGTTTGCTGTCCCTCCCTGGGAGCGGTCCCTCCCAGAACAGCAGCCTCCTGGGAGGAGGCTCTGCTCTGCTTTGCTGCTGGTTTTGCCTTGACTTTCATTTCCCTTCATTCCCTACCTTGTCCATGCCCCTTTCAAGTTAAGTTTGGCAGCTTTTTTTCCTTTAAGCCTGTGAGTTTTGTACTTCGGTTCAATACAAAAAAAGTACATAATGTGACTTAATGATGTGGACAGGGGCTAAGTGGGTAGATTGCAAATCTGCTTGATTTGAGTTAGCTTATTTCAGCTTTGTTCCTAACTTGCTGGCAGATGCTGGGCTGACTCAAGTCTTTTTACCCATCTCTGCTCATTTTTCGTATTTACAATATGGAGTTTTTACAGCTTATGTTTTTTTTTAAGAGTTTCAGGAAAGAGACCTGTAAATTCTTTCATCTGGAGAAAGATGGGAAAACTCCTTAATAGTAAAAGAAAAGAAGTACCTGTGTCTACTTGGCTGGGACTGCCCAGTTGCTTGTCAAGACCTTGAGTAGTTTCACTGTTTTATAGTAGTATATATAGTAGTATTTCAGTAGTAGTATAGTAGTTTATATAGTAGTATTTCAGGGTGCAGGATGATAATGTGTCTCTCCCAGTACTGATTTCTCAGAAATACATCACTATTTTCCATGCTTTCTTGGACCCGTGGTCTCCCAAACGTATTCCTAGGCTTCTGTGCCCAGTCTAGAGGCAGGGGTAAGGAGAGAACTGTTACAATGGCGGTTATTTTTAGGGACTCTCCCAATGTGTTAAAACCCAAAAGAATCATCTTGTCTCTTGAAGTACTCATACATAAAAAGATAAATGTTCAGATACAGCAATGAATCGTAATACAAACATTTAAAGAGGATGATTTGCTCATACACTTCCTTCCCCCCCATCACAGCAAACGAAACAATTGTCCCCTTGTCAGCAATTTTTGTTATCTTAATTGGTTCCATATACTTTTTGGATACATTTTTCTCATGCTTTTGTGCGCTCTTATAAGCAGCTGCCAACAGAATGTAAACCCTCTTCACCATTGATTTGGGAGTAACAGGCACAGTTCCTAAGCAAGCATGAGCAGAATGTGAAGGTTCTGATTTTTCAAGAGGATCCTACTTCTGAAAGTGCAGTGTAACACCACAGAGATACCATTAAAAGTATACATCCTGGTAGATTTTTTTTTTTTTTCAGAGCTTTGATTAGGAAAAAGTGTATGCACTTGTTACATTTCTGTTTGGTTATACATTTTAAGATACTTGTGGGATTATGTTAAATATCGTTGAAGTTTTAACTTTACGGACATGATGGATGAGTGATGAAACTGCAGGGCTAAATACACTGAATCCTGCTGGCGCAACTATTGAAATCAGGCTGAAAAGTGCAGTGGTTATTTCCAACCATTAAAACGAATAATCTCCAGAGGTCCCTTCCAACCCTAACAATTCTGTGAATTCTGTGAATTCTGTGAAAGTAGTCTTGCTTTAGTGAGTCCTGATAGCTGTATTTCAGTATACTTGAAATGCCTCTCAATTATACCAGATGAAAAAAGTTCTGCCTCATTTAAGATAAAAAAACACATGCCAGGGTACTTGTACGTGATTTGTAATCATTGTCTTCCTTAGTTTCACTTAATTCCACACCTTGCCGAACCGTCCTGTCTTTCAAGAGGTTTTTTCATACTAACGTCATATCTACAGAGAATTGGCTGACCTGTAGAACAGGCTGCAGAAGCTCACAGTTACAGTTTATTTTTAATGTTAGCTAAATTGCACAATTTGCCTGTTGCATAAGTTGGTAAGGTTTTTGTTTCATTACTGAAGAAATGATTACTCATGATTGAAAACACATTCCAATAATTTTTGATGTGCAGCAAAAAAATGACATTTAATAAATATCCATTGTAAGTAGCAATGTGGTTAAGGCTCATAGCTTACAAAAGCAGAATACTTTCTTGAGTTATAAAATGCTAGAGAGAACGTTGCAGGTAGGTTAAAGTCAAAATAAACAGAACTCTTAGTGGTAAAATGAAAATACTTAAAATAAATTTATAATGAAACAGTTGAATGTCAGAGAAATACAGATTACCAGACTAAAACTCATCTGAAATCTAATGATGCCAGACAAGCTGAAAAGTAATGACATTGAAAATTGCAGGATGTGTTGATTTTTTTTTTTTTTTTTTTTTGGGTATATGGTTTTGAGTTCCACTGGTTTTTCAGTGATGTTTTTTTATTATCTTCCACAAATCGCAGGTCAAGAACAGAGTTAAACCTTGATCTTCCAAAGGAAATAGAAGAAAACTGGACAGTGTTTCATATATAGATGAAACAGGTCATTTGATGGACCTGTCTGTTAGAAAAATTTTACTGTAGGAGATGGGTGTTCTGTCTCTTTTGTATTAGTGAAGATTTGTGCTCTGCTTTTCTTAGCTTCCTTGAATGCTATTTAGTACTTGAATGGAAGTAAACAGTGAAATACTAAGGGGAAACCAGTCTCATACCAAACACATAGAGTTTCTCAGCTACTGTACTGCTGTCTAACTGTGTCCCCCTTGGGTGGCTCATGTAGTTGGTGAAGAGTAATGCTGCAGCTTGCACAGTGGTCTTGTTTTCTTTACAGTTCACAAGACTACAGCTCTTCTGAGCTTAGGTTTGTGCAATGCTACTTGCCGTTTTTTAAAGGCTGTGAAATTATACCCCCCAAGTTCGGAGCAGCATGTGGTATAATAATGCTTTTGGGGAGGAAAGAGAAGAATGGGGAAATGTTTGGTCATTACACTTTGGACCACAGCCAGTCTTCTTGCATTAAGTCAGCATTAAATTGTAAGGACATAGTCATCTATTCAGGGCTTGCTTTAAAATAATCACCTTCTTGTTATTCTGAAACCAGTTAAGTGTTTTCTGGGAGATATCTCCTGTGTCTATAACTGTGAGGCATCTAGTTTTCCCATTTAGTTTCTGCTGGGATATGACACTAAACCTTCTGGCATATACAAAAGTATCACCATGCATCTGGATTTGAAATCATGTAGAACTTTTTGTCTCTTAAATTTAACTTTTTGGAGGTTTTGGTGAGCACCACCTCATGCTTTAATGAGGTCCAAAATGCACTGAAGCATTGTCATGGTATCTGGCATCTGCGATCACAGGGCTTTGTTGGTGTCGTAGTTTAGGCTGAACCGGCCACTGGGCGAGTGACAGATACCCTGTTGTACCTCAAACCAGGAAATTTGGCTTCAATGGACCTCAGATGATGCACTCGTGCACTGAATACATTAACCTTCCTTCTTTACCATACCTGACACTTACAGGAAATTACAAAAAACCCTGATGGTTTATTTGATTTTAATCAGAAACTTAAGTTCTCCAAATGCTATGAAAGAAATGTGAAGATTTTTTCAAGTTAGAGTTAAACAGCAATAACCCTTTTCCTTTGTTATGCTATTAAAAATTAAGGCAATTACTTAACAAAGTTTGAAAATGCTTAGAACTTTGGAAAGACTTAGCCTTAATAAAAGTCAGTGAGTAACATAGTTATTTTTAGCTAAAGAAGGTTGTTCTCATAGATAATGTCATCTTAACATAATCTACTTTTTCCACTTACGCCTTTCTACTAGCTGGATTTTTAAGCTGTTGCTGTTTCCAAGTAATGAAGGAAAATGACACTTAATCCACATTTACCATTCAAGATGGCAGTCTTAGTGCGTTGATACCACATCTTTAGCTCTACATTAGAGAATTGTAAGTGAGACCAGCTGGTTGAACTGCACATAGATGAATTCCTTTATTATATTTTGATTGAATGCGTGAAATCTATACCTGTTTGTACTGAGTCCACCTCACCTTCTACCATGATGTCTCTGACAGGTTTTACATTGACATTCCTTCTCTGTAGAGAAGGAGACTCCCGAGCAAATTCATAGGGAGGAGCTGTATCATCTGTTCATAGACTCTAAGGGGTACTAGATTTTCTAGACTTGTAATGACTTGTTCGTTTTATTTTCTTTTCATTTTTAAATCCCTGGTTCGAGAACTAACACAAATCAAGAAATTGCTCTTAGCAGGGACAAGATGTAGACATAACAATGTGCAGCAGGAGTTCAAGAAATAGAAAGGGCTTAGCTAGCTATCTGATAGAAGAAGCAATACAGTTAGTGAAATCTCATACCTGCAAGGACAGGGACCCTGGTGGTACGTGCTGAATTATTCCAGTTTTGGCGTTCCAGATTGGCGGCTATTCTCAACAGTGAATAGGTGCCCCAGGAAGCCATCACTTGTTAATCTAGTGCTCTTTCCTAAGATATAGTGCTTAATAACTAGGGTATCCAAAGGAAAGAGTTGGCAAAAATGTTCACAGGCGTTGGGGGAACCGATCAGCCTATTATCAAAGGGATGCTAAGGTTCCTGCTTGTAGCTGAGATGCAGGATGAGGGGAGCTTGACAAATGTTCAGACAGTCACACTAAACTGATTATCTATGTTAGAATAGACCTATGGTTTTTGGCAACATTGTAATCAGGGATTTGAAAGTGATTACCTTGCTGAATTCAAGTGTTGAGACCAGCACAGGAGGGAATACATTCTGCTGCAGCTCTGTCCTTTGTGTAGTTCAGACTTGGCATTTGCCTTATCTGTAGCCGGTTCTGTTAGCAGTAGGAATTCCAGATGGTTTTGCTTTGTTTTTCTGACAACTGAAGAACAGTTGTATATAAGTATTCTACTTTAGATAGTATTTTCAAAGCTTGGACATTGGTACAAACTTTTTTGATAATTTTCAAAGTGACTTGAGGTATTTTCATTGATAGCTGTTTGATAAATGTTCTTATTAGGTAAATTCGACATGAGCACTCATCTCTTAAGAACTATTGACTGCTGCACATGAGCAGCACTTGAGAGGTTCAAAAGCCACATGTGGCTCAGGAGTCCTGGACTGTCATCATCTGAGCTATGTGTTTGATCCTTTTAATTGTGGTGTACGTAATACATACATATACAGGCAAGAGAACTCACATTCTTTCATTTCAATATAAATTTGAGAACGTTTATCCTCAGTAATCTGCAAGAGATTTAAGGATCGCTTCTGTTATTGAAACTAACATTCATATATATTGTGTTTATTGAAAGGAGATTAGATTGATCCCCCCCTCCCCTACTTTTCTGTCACTGTCTTTATTAGCTTGTTTTTGGTTTGCAGCAAGCCGCCTAGGGTATCTGTAGGCAGCACAATGCATTACTAAACAGATGCCTGAATTAACTTGTGTATTAGAAGCATGAGCGTGTAGCTATGCTATCATGCCGCTCCATCCAGATCAATTCATATGTAGGCAGAGCTCAGTGCACGTGATGGCCTTGTACAGTAGCTTTGGCCATTCTGCATTAGCAAAGTTGTATGCCTGTGTGTGTTTATGCTTCTAAAAATTCTGCCTATTTAGAAATCTAAAAACGTTCTTCAGCTTCTTTTGAGGAGAAAAAGTTTCATCCTGGAAAGGTACAGCTAAGGTGCAGGGAGACTGGCTATTCAAACTTTCCCAGAAGAACAAGGGGGCATAAAATGAAATTTTAAGTGGCACTGTAAAACAAAAGGAAGACTTTTTTTTCCATGAAGCATAGTTAAACTGGAAAGCTCACTGTGAGTTTGTGGACACTGACATTATGATGCATGTAAATCCTGGTTAGGCAAATCCATAGAAGAAAAACCCCTTAATGGTTGTTTAACACAGAGATACCATGTCTGACTCAGGAGATCTGACTCAGGAGTGCCACAAAACACTGAGAGCTGTGCCACTGGATGCTTGCATTGCTTACAGTCAGTAGCTTCAGAAATGAGTTTGTAATCAGTATCCTGGGTAGAGTTCTTGGTCTGATTATGAATATTTTTTTTTGCAGTGGCTGTCCTGATGTGCTCTCTTTAATGTTGCATTTTCTGCAGCTGCTTACCGTGCCAGTTGTCTGTTGTGTTTACTATCCATTAGTACATATCAAAGAATAGTTTTTCACATTTCTGAAATAAAGACCACTGAATCAGTCTTCCTCAAAGGTAATATACATACATGATTACTTATCAGCTAAAAAACTGCATAAAACCAAGCTCAATTTTCCATCATAAAGAAAATACGCAACAGTAAATTATTATTTTAACTAAACTCAAAGCTGTCTTCTTAACACTAGAAGCTCCTCAATTTCATTTATTACCTCTTTTCTGATTATTTTTTTTCAACTGTTGAACAGAAAAGAAACCCCTTGAGATGGTTGTACCTGAAACTCTCAAATCTGGTGAAAGAATGGCACTTCAAGTCCAGAATAAAAACTTTAAAAATTGCTTTTGCCACCAAGAGGCCCTGATTTCAATTATAGCAGATAATATCTGGAATCCATAATAGCTTCTGGTCATCTATTAGGAGGAAAGGAACAACAATGTCTGCCTCATTAGTTCTTATGTGCAGATCTCCAGTTATTTCAGGCATAAAAAATTTAAGAATTTAACCCCGAGCAAAACTTTGAAGTGGGCCACCCATCCCTGTTACCAGCTAATCAATTCCTTTTCTATCAGAGCATCTTGCTCCCTGTCAAAATCGGTCCCTCTGACACAGTGTGTTCCCATCCTCCAAATCTATCATTTTCCACTGTGGTTTTACTACATTTCTGTGTGGTTCATATGCTGTCTCTGAGAGTTGGGGCATCATGACTTAGAGCACTGAACTGCAGTCTATTTTTTACTCCAGCATTTAGCATGCACAATACGGCCAAGTAATTACCAAAGTAATTATTAAAATAATTTAAATTTTTCTAACCCCCATCCTATCTCTCCCCTCTTTCTTCAGTTGAAGGACTGTTTTTTATTATGTGAAACCTGAGTCTGCTGTTGTAGTACAAATGCTCATTTTTGAGGTATTAGTAGTTGCTGTAGATGTTGCCCCTACTGCTGTTGGTTCCTTTATGTGTGTGGGTGTATGTCCCACTGCTCAGCCAGGAGCTGTGGTGCAGTGCACGTCTCCCTTTGTAATGTTGAGCTTAATTTTAACTTGTGATGGGGGGAACATGTTGAGCACTATGTCGCATCACACCCTTTGTGGGGAGACGTTTTCATCTCATAAACAAAAAGTCAAGCCAGCCATGAAACCCAGCATGCTCTTGGTGAGGCTCAAATACATCTTTATAACACTAACTCACAGGTAAGATTCGAATGCATTAATTGCAAGTAGAAAAAGAGTTTTGTTTTATTTTTTAGAACAGCAATGCTATCGATGTTGTAGATGAGCAGAAGGTGAGTTCCTGAACCAAAAAACTTATTTTAGGCTTTAATTAAGACCTTGTTCTTGAACTGATCTTTTTTTAGGCCAGGCACTTGAGTACGCAAAACTGCCTGACAGTGACCACAGACAGGCAGTGATTTAGATGAGAGTAGAAAGATGAAAATTCTTTTGAGAAGCTGAAGGTAAGAGCTCCATCAGATTATGCCTTCTCTTCTTTTTCCTAATTGCAATGGTGATCTGATATGGAGTTCAGGATTGGGAACCTCTTTCCAATTATTCACACAGGTCTTGTCGTGAAAAACTTTGTGAAACACATAGAAAGGATGTCTTGTAAGGTCTTATGTCATATTCTTGATTGAACTGACTCTGTTCTATTGAAATATAGAAGAACAACATTATGAAAATGTTAGCACTTTTGGTTAATTTTAGCAGTTAATCACAGACAGGTAACTTGAACCTGTATGAGATAACCAGTTTTCTCTTTGCGATTATCTCTCCATAGGTCTCATGGAAATGTTTTTTTTCATAGCTTGGGATGCATTGCACCTGCAATACCCTAGAGATTTTAAGGTTGACATTAAACCCAAAGCTGCTCTAATATTGCATGTCACTGTAGTTCTTGACATATGATTTCACTTTCTGTATGGATTCGGGTTTTGTGTCCTCTGTGGTTGTCTTGCTTTCGTATCCTCTGAGTACCCTTTGGCAGCAAGAAAATATTTAATAATGCCAGCCAGCTGCTGTATTTGAACTCAGTTTCTAAACCACTTCTGAGAATATATAATCCTACAAACTTTTATTGTGGAGTTCCACATTTCTCCCATGGCTGAGGTGATTGAAGAGGGCATCTATCGCTATGCCTGTGCTTGAAACACAAACAGGACATTTATATGACCTTCAGGTACTACAGTGATGAAAAAACATACCTAGATGTAAGTGCTTTTGATACCTAGCTTCCTGGGGATATCACATTTGCAAAGACTGCAGGTACTGGTAGGTGAGCTATATTCAGAGTGGATTTTTCTTCTCATGTCCCTCCGTCTTTTCTAAAGTCTCTGCTATCCAGTTGCAATGGAAGTGACAGGTGATAACCAGTCCAGCTACTGTCATTATACGAATGAAAATGGTGCATACTTGCTGCACATGCCTTGGTGATTGCTGTATATATAAAAATTCCAGTTCTGTGGGTATGATAGATGTGTACTGCCCTTGAGTTAGGCTGAGAACACCTTAAGCCACAGTCACCACAGAGTGATTAATTGTATACTTACTACTACAAGGAGAAAGAATTAAGGGGCATCTGCAAAGTGCTGCAGAATGATGCGGTTTGTGTCACAGCTTGGTTAGGAACCCTGTGTCCTAGCTCGCTGAACCTTGGGATCTTCTCTGGTGGAACTGTAACTACCTCGTCCCACAACTTTGTTATTACCCTCCGTGTAGTCTACTCATGTTTATGCCCCACACATAAACTAAAAAGATGAAGAGCCACCTATTTTCTCAGTCCCAAATCTATAACATGACTTGATTGGTAGGAAATTAGCTGAGTAAACATTTGTGTGATGAATTCATCTGTGGATTCCTGTGCTTTAGGTTATATTCTCTGCTGCTCTGCAGTGCACTTTCTTTTGTTTTGAGTGGCATTGCTAAAGACCACAGGCTGTCTGTTTTGAGCCTGACCTCACTGCAAGACCTTTGCGAGAACCCAGCCAGAGTTTTGCAAGTCCATCAGGTGAATGTGCTGGCTCAGTGGTACAGGTGATGCCTTCATTTTTTTCTTTCTTTTTCTGGTACTCTGCAGGCCATCCTTCTAGAAGATATTTCAAGGTATAATTTTTTTTTTTTTTCTGTACGTGCTCGAAAATGAATTCTAGCTATTTTCTGCACTGTATCAGATGTCTATCTTTTTTTGTCCTAAAAGTTTTTTTTTGAAACTTCTCTTAAAAAAGATCTTTAACAGATCTAGTAACTAAGTAATAAAAACTGAATGTCACAGCAAAGTCGGATCATAACAATGTGACAGGATATATTGGCTCTTAAGGAGAAAATTACTGTCATTCGCTTTATCATATGGAGTTTAAAAATAAGACATCTCACAAGTGTAATAACATACAAGGGTTTGGTTTGGTTTTGCATGCTAGTTCTGTTAATTCTTGAAATTTTTTTTTTCAGTGGCTGTATGTATGTGCTATTTTGGCAGGCTTCAAAATCTACTTTTGTTTCTTGCAAGCTAGAAGGGTGACCAAAATGGTATCTGTCATTCCGATGTTACAGAGGAATTTAAATACACATTGTATTGATATTTGGGGTGGGGTGTGTTTTTATTGTAATCTCTTCATAATCAATAAGCTATTTTCATTTTTCGATCTTTGCATAAGGATTAATTGAAAAATCCTAATTTTTCAACTGTTAGACAAACTTTTTCAATGTAAAAGTGCTGTCTTACAACTAACCCTCTTTAAAAATGGTGTACTTGACCACTGTTGGGAAACCGAAGTAGCTCTTTTTATTTCAGTGTGCTTAGTGCAGGGTATTTTATTTCTATATAAATACCTTGGAGAGTAGTAGTAGGATGAAACTGAGTAGATGTTAATTCAATACATATACCTTGGGGGGGGTGTGGGAAAAAAAACCCCTCAATGCTACAAATACCGGTGATATGTTATATCAAGCTCTTAGGGACTGACCAGGCACATGATCTTGCACACTTTTTTCAAAGGGATAAAGACCGTGGGTTATGCACAGTGATGACTGAGATGATTGAAGTGATGATTGAATTCAGTGAGTTTTGAAGCCTTCAGATTCTGAAGAAAGATTTGGCAAAAATGTACTTTTTGTACATTTTTGTATGTTCCATCCTGTAGCATAAACCATATCCTATTGGTTTGCTCTAAAAATCTGGAACTTTCTGGCAAAGATTCACGAATGAATTTTCAGTTTTCATGGTTGCTGACAGCTAATCTCTCCTGCTGCCTTTGATGAACAATGTGACAAGCACAGGCAGTGGATGACAGGTTGTATTGTGCTTGAGCATAGTCTCTGCCTGTGGCGGGGAGACCTCCCCAACAGGAGGCAAGAGCCACTAAATTGATTTTTGTGATGCAAAGCCTTGCAGATCCTTTGGTGAAAGAGTAGTTACTTTATATGCATATCTGCACTCGTGGGGTTTCCTTTTGGCTTTTACATGTGAAGATTTGTTCTCATGCCTCTGAGTTGGTCGTTTTCTTTACTTTGTGGCTTTTCCTATCTAGGAGGATAGATATTTGATAGCAGGAAGAGTCCTGTTAGGCCACTGCGTAATTTTGTGCATCGTGTTCTGTTGATATTGGTAGAAGGTTGTTTTCCTCTTCAACTTCAACATTAAGCTCCAAAAGAATATTACAATTCAGAGAACCAAAATTACTACTGCTTGGTCTCACGGCCTGAATTAGGCAATATTTTCATTCAGAATTTCAAATACAGTAAGCACAGGGTTGAATAGCTGAATTGTTACCTAGAATATTAATGGATCTTTTACCATTTGTAGGAATGAACATTTTCATAGAATCATAGAATAGTTTGAGTTGGAAGGGACCTTTAAAGGTCGTCGAGTCCAATCCCCCCCCGCCCACAATGAGAATGGACATCTTCAACTAGATCAGGTTGCTGAGAGGGGCGTTTCCAGGGATGGGGCATCTACCACCTCTCTCTGCGCAATCTTTTCCAGTGTTTCACCACCCTTACATAAAAAATGTCTTCCTTCTATCTAGTCTAAATCTTTCCTTTTTTAGTTTAAAGCCGTTACCCCTTCACCTATTGCAGCAGGCCCTGCTAAAGTTTGTCCCCATCTTTCCTGTAGGCCTCCTGAAAGTACTGAAAGGCCACAATAAGGTCTCCCTGGAGCCTTCTCTTCTCCAGGCTGAACACCTGCAACCCTCTCAGCCTGAGTGGCTTTGAGTATTATATTTTGGTTCCGAGTGAAAAAAAATAGCTGGCTATTCTTTTAGCACTAACAATATAAGACTTGACAATATAAGTTTGACCATTGTAAGTATTTGGGAACATCACTGCTTTAGTGGGTGTTTTGTTTCTGAGGCATGGTTTATCTCCAGCGAGGGAACCCCATTTCTGTAGCTCTTGTCCCAGCCTGGTCTCATGACCCGGGCTTCACTGGTTTCGGGGAGGCTGCAGGGGAGACGGCATGCACTTAATGAATTTTAGTGAACAGCACGCTGTACTGGTCTCCTCCCCCTAACCACTTCCTCACATTTGGGATTATGTGGAGTGTTGGGTCTATAGCATCCATTAAGCAAATGTGAAATAGCGTTTTCCTTTTGTGGTGTGTGGATGGTATAGATGGCAATAAAAATATTGGCACTTTCAGCTTGCAGACTTCTCAGGTCTGGTATGTGTTAGTGTGAGCATTTGGAATAGAACAGTTTCTGTCCTGCCAGGGTAGGTACAGTCTAGCTAACAGTGTTTTCAAGTGAAAGCTTTCCATTCATGTATAGTAAATCTGTAAATGATTCGGGTTTTTTCCAAGTCCTGTATTTTAAATTTTTTGCTTGTAAGTGGCTTAACCTCTGATTCTTTCTACAGCTTGTTAAATTCCAGTGAACTTATTCATTCTAACACTTAACTTCCCCTGTTAATATACTATTTTTGCTAAGAAGAGGAATATTAATTTATATTTTAATGGTGTAAATAATTGAAACTTACTATCTTTTTCAGTAATAGCTGGTTTTCGAGGGACAGTCCCACATGGCCTATCACTGGAGATTGGAGACACCGTTCAGATATTAGAGAAATGTGATGGTAAGTTCACAGGTTGGAATTCCAGTGATAATGAACTATTGTATACTGTTGATTTGAACCCCTTTACTGTTAATTTATTTTCTTAAATTAACACGTTTTTGAAGTCAATAATATGACACTTTCTGGCCTCTTGATTTTTTTCAAAATTCCAATGCGCTCTAATCCCTTTAATAATTAATTTGCCGTTCATTCTTTTTATTTAATCCCTCAGTTTAATAAGCATTCACAGATGATAACAGTTCTCATTTTAATTCTTCTGCTCTCTTGGTATTTCCAAGGGATGCCTGGCTGCCATCAAGACTATTTCAAATTAATTCAGAGTCAGAAGTTTACATCTTAACGCAGCATAAACATTCTCTTCTGCCTCTGTTCTGAGGTAGAGAACACTGATATGATTTTAGCAAATGTCCGTTACTGGTGTAAGAGTAATAAAGTTGCTTTTTTTTGATAATCTGCCTTCTTAATACATTATGTAAGGCTTATCTGTCAACACGTTTTTTTATCATTTAGGATTATGTAGGTATTTTTTGGTTTCATATGAGGATTATATACTGTTAATCTTGTAAGAAATTTTCTTACGGAAGGGATAGGATCTCTTGTTTTGAATCAGGTATATTATGAATTTTGTATAGTAATGTGGTTGATAGATTTAAAGCATAATGTCCAAAAATGATTTGTAAATATTTCCAGTGAATATGAAATCATTTTGCTTTTATCTGGTGTGGTGTCTAGTGCAAAATATACCTGGTTTACATTGATAGAAACATTTGGGGGTACAGGGTTAAAGAGTAATTCCCCAAAATGTGTGAATTAAGTCATCTGAATATGAGCTGATTTAAACATAATACCTTTCATTGAATGGAAAGTCTTTTAAATGAGTGCAGTCTGACAGCACTGTGTAATTGTCATATCTGTCCAAAAGGGAAAGATGAAATCTATTTTACATACGGAAATGATTTGCATACTTTAAAAAGCAAAATGTTCTTTCTTTACAGGATGGTACAGAGGATTTGCCTTAAAAAACCCCAATGTTAAGGTAAAGGTCAATTGCAGTTTTGCATTCTTTGGCAAAAATTGGTATTTACTTTTTAAAAGTTTATAGTCTCCATGTAAGTATGTGATATTTATTCTTAGAAAACTAGAGCTTAGTGTTAAGTATATTATTGATATTCCTTTAATTAGATTTGGACATGGTTTATGTTTCTGAAATGCCCCTATGTATTAGGATGATACACTTTACAAATCTGAGGCTCTGGTGAATTATGTTTTATTTCTGATTTTTAGATTGTGAACTCAGAGAAAGTTAAGATGAAGGGAAAAGACTACTGAGAATACAAATTGTAAACACTATTGAAGAAGTTGGTTAGACTGTGCATATATTTCTTGATGTTATGAATTAATTTAGAGCAGCCAGTGGAGACGGTTTATAGCAGCCACATGCATTGTATCAATTGAATTAAAAAATATGTATTTTTATGTAAAATATATGGTTCATTTTATTTTTTCTTTTGTGTGTAGTCATTGATTTCCATTATAGTATAGCTGATAGTACTCTAAACCAGACTTCACTGATTTTTTTTTTGCATTCATACATGAAATATTATGAAATTAGTATTTCAGCATTTGTTCATGTTGAATACGTTTAAGTGTTACCGATCTTATTTGTCTTTCTATTTTCTTCATCTCTCCTGTTGACAAGCCTCTGTGACTGTAAAGATTTTGTTTTTTCATATGGGAAACTATTTCAAGATTTTTTTTGTCAATACGGTACTAACATTTTTAGTCTCATTAAAGCCATTGAAGAAAGGTCTTAACTCATTTGTTACTCCTTTAACCTGCATTGTAAGCTTTGCTCTTTTTTTTCCCTCTCTTCATTTCCAAGCCTTTTCAGCTGCAAAATAGGGCACATATACGTTAATTTCAAAAGTTTCTAGGGGCTCATATCATAAGTCATTGGCATTTTGTGCCTAGGGCTGCAGTCTCTGCTGACATAAATTTCTTTTGATTTGTATGTAGGGTCAATGCGAACAATAAATTTATCCACAGAGTCTGATCTGATGTTTACTGCTTTGACCTCATTGATGTATATTGCAATTTGATTTATAAGACACGAGCAGTTGGGATTTGTTATTGCATCTTCTGTGTCTTTTGTTGCAATTCTCACCACATGCTTGCTGTCAGTCTTGCTTTGTGGTCTGTCAAATGTGTTGACAGAAGTTATGAATAGGTTTTCTAAACATGCCTTGATGTGTGAAGAAATGAGATATATATTTTCTGCTTTCCTAGTGTGAATGCAAACAGTTTTCTGAATTGGATTTTTGCAGGGAGTCTCTCCAAAAGTAAAATAATAAGAGCACCTTGTAACTCTGCTTGTTAGTGGTATTGCTCTGTCAAGATTCTTCCCTTGTTATTCTGACAGGTTTGACACTCAAAGAAATTACCTGTGGCAGCTGCTCTGCAGTAAGTGTGCATATGCAGCCATCCTGCTTTTTGGCACAGCGTTACAAGTGCAAGGCTGTACATCTTACTGTCCTTGGGAGGTGCTCTCCTGAACTACTTTACATTACTGAGGAGTAGGAGCGTTCACAAGGGCAGTTCCCCCTACATAGCAGATGCATTTTTGTCAAAGGTCTAATGTCTGTCTTAGAAGAAAAGGGGGCACCATGGTCACAAAGGAAAGCTGTAAGCAGCTGTGCTTATAAAGGAGAACATACATGTATTTTCCTTCCCTGCATTATGTAACGAGCTGTAGCGCATTACGTTCCCAGCCAGACGCTTGAAGCTGAGGTGCTTCATTTTGCTCATTGTTCTGATTTATGAAGGTTAGTGCACTGTAAGAGCACTGTGACTGTTGCAGCAATGCTGTCCGTTCAAAAGAACAGTGGAGAGCTGTTAAATAATTAGAAAAGGACCACTCCTGTCAGGACACTGAGGCTCTTTGGTAGGCACCTACCACAGCTTTCACATGAGCTGCAGGGCATGGTAGTCACCAAATCAAACTTTATTTTGACTTTCTTTATTAACTTAGCTTTATTTTTATTGAACTTTGTTAACTTTGTTTATTTTGAAAATCCCTATCTGAAGATACTATTTTTAAGATGCTGTTGGTGAGACGTTACCACTCACAGTTGGTCCATTTCTTGTCAAGATGGGAATAATTAATAAAAACATCTAGGATAAGTCAGCTCTCAGGCAATCTTCTGCATGTTCTATGCATGTTTATCTTCTAATTTTCTGAAGTATTGAAGGATTAAAACTCTACTGAATATGGCATTTTAGTTTCCTTTAGATCTATACTGAGTATATATTGCATTCTTTTTTTGTCCATGTTTGTTGGTAATTATTTGGAGGACTTTTAATTCAACACAACTTTGCATATTAAATGGTACTAAATGGTAGTCTGAACTTATGTAAGGGGAGTTTTTTTGGTTTTACCTGAACTATTTTATTTTTCAGGGCATATTTCCATCCAACTACATTCACTTGAAAAATGCGTGTGTTAAGAACAAAGGGTAGGTGAAATGTTCTGGATTCAAATATTTAAACATACGTGGTCAGTTACTTGTACCAAAGACCTTTTGCTTATAAGATAAACTGGTCATTCGTTATGTTATAATATCTTAACTTCATCTTACTGCCCCAGTACTTGAAATGGTTGTCCTTAGCCAACCTGATACTTCTGCATGGTCATGAAATTGGAGTGACCTATTCTGAAAAGACATAGAGTACAATTGGGAATATCAGTCTATATTGTCTAGATGAAAGAGAAAAAGATTGCATGTTTTCACTTCCTGATGTTAAATTTGGCTTGAAAAAGGTAGTGCCTCAACTAGAAGAACGAATTCTGTACAGCTGTACTTCTGTACAGAAGCTGGCTATTGATCTCCTGGTTAAGATTAGTTGTTTTCTTTGAGGACAGCAGCTGCACCATGGCAGACAGCTGGCATTTTATAAAAAAAAATGGTAAAATAATGTATCAGCTCAATGGCGAAAGATTTCACCAAAACTGTAAATGGAGATTTTTTCCTTTACATCTTTTCTTCAGGTGGTGAAGAGCCAATATTTGTTTTTTACAACAACTGATCTCTTTTAATTTTTAGAAGAGTTAATAAAAAACAGAACAATGGGTTAAAATTAGTTAAAAAAATTTTTGTTTGAAACTCAGATATTCTGCCTAAAAGAAACATTATTTTTTTAGACGTAATACTTGACACTAAAAAAAATTTTGGTTTTTAGTGATCTTAGTTCAACACAGTTTTTTTTCCAAAGTTTTACTTACTTTGGGAGCGTTCACATTGTATCATACATTTAGATGTATTAATAGACCTGATACATAACAGTTTGAAACCTGTTTAGGTAAAGATGTTTCTCATCATAATAGATGGAGGCCTAAGCATGAGGTATAGGTGACCTTTATTTTGGGAGCATGAATGACTGAGTAGAAGGTCCATGTTTCATGATGGGCAAAAATAATCATGAAGACTGTAATCATATTTAAAAAAAAAAAGTCTTGTTCCCACAGGTGAAAATGTCTCCACATTACTATTAAACAGTCGGTTGTTTACTATGAAGTTCAAGCCAAATGTGGTTTATCATGCTCTAGGATCCTTTCTCCTTTAAAAGTGGTTGTAGATAAAACTGAAGGTTCAGTGAAATAAAATTGTTGTAAACTATCACAATAAAACAAAGCGTAAAGAGGGAATAATTTCTGTTAGCAGACACCATGGCAGTCTTTGTTGCCTCTATTTTCTTCATTTGTCTATTTCCCACTCAGGCCGTGTGCCCTACAGCACACCACAGCCAGGGGCTGTCACGTTGTTATGTTAACTTGATAAGAGAGAAATGATAACATGGGAAAAGTAATCTAGACATGAATGCAAATGTTTGAAATGTACTGCGTGTGAGAATGAAGTGGCAGTAATGATGGTGTGTCAAGTGATGGTGTGGTAGAGAGTTTGGCGTTGACCAAGCCAACCCAGATTTTCTTGGCCAGCATCAAATAGGCAAGAACTCACCACACTGTGCTAGTTTTCTTTTGATTTTTAATATCTTCTTTCAATTGAAGGAATGACATTTTCTGTCTTATTTCTATAAACAGAGATGTAAAAAAGAGTGGTAACAATCACTGGTTTAGAGTCTACGCTAAAGCAAGATCCCTTTGAAAACTGGGAATGACTCTGCTATGAAAGCATTTTTTGACATGCATAGTTAAAAACTCACCTTGACTTCTCTAGGACCAAGTCTTTCCATGGGGCTTAAATTATTTTCACCCAAGACTTTTCCATGGGGATTAAATTAAATATACAATTAAAAAGTGTCACAGGCTGAAGGAGCACCCATGTAGGTTGATAGATATCACTGTTGGCAGAAGGAAGTCTTTATATTAGTAACTGTAATGGGATTTGTAATGCTTGTGTAATATCATGTGTTCTTCTGCATGTTACAGACAATTTGAAATGGTTATTCCAACAGAAGATTCTGTTATTACAGAAATGACATCGACTTTAAGAGACTGGGGAACAATGTGGAAACAACTCTATGTGGCAAGTACCCCGAATAGTGTTGCTTTGATTTAATGCCAACTGAAAACACATACTGTTGTTTAGATGCTGTAGTTTAGTTTAAGCATGTATTTCAGAAAAAAAAACGTACTGTTTGGGTTTTAACTGTTGAAGTTATGGACTAAATACATCTCTTAACTTGTTGCAATCATTCACTACTACTGCTGCTAACCTTTAGAAATTTATTGATTGAATCTTATCCAGCTTCATCATGTAGTCTTTGGATCTAAGGATTCCTTTGCCTGCTAAACTGAAGTGTTGGAAATAAGTGTAACAAACAATACTGGTATTTTATTGAAATCCAGAAATATAGTATTTTATTGAAAATCTCTCAGACAGTTGATTTGATTTATACTCATTTTCTCATAGATTTTTATTTCACATCCACGCACTCACAAGTGCTGAGATGTGTACGTGTTATTTCACCAGGATCTCTTGCGTATGACAGAGATGAAGGGATGCCAGCTGTTGAGTCCTCATTGTTGAGGGAGGCTGGGGGGTGGTTCTTTATTGGCAATAGTGAACTGATTTTGCATTTACCTACCACACATTAAAGAATTGGATTCTGATTTTGAACTTCTTTCTTACCTTACACTTCAGTCTTAAGTAAAAGTCCCATGTTTCACACCTCTCTTGTTTTCCTTATCTGGATATTTTGTGGCTCTGTTCTTTTTCTCCCTCTCCCTGATATCTTCAGGTCAGGTTGTTTCTCTCCTTGTTTGAATGAAATCACACTTGAGGTGTTCTATGGCTATAAGTGCCTACCTGTCCTTGCTCGGTTATCTCTTCTCATCCTTATGCATACATTTTCATATTTCATTTATACCAGTCTTAGCAATTTGTTGTTTTTCCCAGCAGACAGCTAAACACCACACAGCCATTCTCACTCCTACCACCCCCAGTGGGATGGGGGAGAGACTCAGAAAAGTGAAATTTGTGGCTTGAGATAAAGACAGTTTAATAGGACAGAAAAAGAAGGGAAAATAATAATAATAACAACAACAACAATAACAATAATAATAGAAAATACAAAACCAGTGATGCACAATGTAGTTGCTCACCACCTGCCAACTGATACCCAGCCAGTTCCCAGGCAGCAGCCCCCCGCCAGCTTTCCCCCTTGTTTATACACTGAGCATGACATCATATAGTATGGTATATCCCTTTGGCCAGTTTGGTTCAGCTGTCCTGTCTGTGTCCCCTCCCAACTTCTCATCCGTCCGTCTGTCCTGCCCCCCGTCTCCTTGCTGGCCAGGACAATATGAGAAGCTGAAAAGTCCTGGACTTAGTGTAGATGCTGCTTGACAACAACTAAAAGATCAGTGTGTTATCAGCATTATTCTCATCCTAAACCCAAAACGCAGCACTATACTAGCTACTAAGAAGAAAATGAACTCTTCCAGCTGAAACCAGGACATAATTCTATTTCAAGTCCCTACAGAATACTGCGCTATGAAATTGTTTCTCTTTAATAGATACTTACAGTCTTATCTTTCTGTTTAACTAAGTAGACTCATCTTCTGAAATTTAACTTTAAATCATCTTTATTAGCCTTAACCATTCCTGTTTTCTGAATGCATGTTGTATTTTCTGTTGCATTTCTGGACTAAGAACTGGATGTAGTATTCCAGTAGCAGTTGTTGAGCACCAAACACAAAGTAGTAATAAGCAACTATTCTTTCTTTCTCAAAGAACACCCATGGTTTATATTATTTCTATGATTTCCATTTATCACTCCAGCACTCTATTGTGCTCACTCTCTAAATGTGGCCTCTCCAATTCTGTAATTAACTCGCTTAAAAACTTCAGCTGAACAAAGATTATATCAATAAAATTTTTTGTGTTTTTTTTTTAATTAGTGTAGGCAAACATTTTTGCATGGAGAAAACTCCTCCAAACTCAGCCATCTCATGGGTTCCTATTTATAGTATTGTTTTGAGTCACCAGTCATTTAAGGAGCTCTTATTCCATTATATAAATCACACAGATGTGGGATTATTCTACTTTATTTTTCTAAATGTTGTGCAGTATCAATAGGATGTTGGGTACAAGCTACCTAAACTGCTTTTCACTGCCATGTCTCCTATGAACGCGCTGCAGCCTCCCATTCTTTGGAGAGGTTTCAGATCAGTGACTTACCTTTTCACGGTAAGAAATCCTACCTTTTCTTCTCTTAATTGTCTACCACCATAAGTAGAATTCTTCTGTTTCAGTGTGCTTATGACACACAGAAAGAAATCTGTTCAATATCTTTCTATATTTTGACTGAAGTGCAGCCTTCATTGACTGTTCTGCGTCTTTTAACTTTTTTTTTTTGCACATCATAATCTAAGCCATAATAATTGCTAGAATTTCCTTTTTCCATGGGTACTTCTATTTTCCTCTGTTAACTGATTTTTTTTTTTTACTTTCCCTTGACTGTAGAGTTGTGTCTTTAAAGGTTTAACTAAAATATTTTAGTTTGAAATTGTGATTTGTATCATGATTGTCTTCCATTTTTAACATTTGACCTTCTAATCTACTACATTAAAACCAAAACATGGTTTGGACTTGACAACATGTGCACACATCAAACATAATCAAAACCTGTTCACTGCATAGTCTCTGGTCCTTCGTCTTAACTCATTGCTGAGTTGATAATTATGAGAAGATTAGCTACCCTCTGCTGATACAGGGGCTGCTTCTGTTACAAAAGAAACAGCTATGAGCGGAGACCTCCTATAAGTCAGGATGGTGCAGAAGTAGCTAGTCTGATGCCTTTTTGAGATGATTGTATGGATTCTGTTCAGAGAGACTGTTCCAAACCAGGTGACCTTTCTGAAACCTGCATTTGGGGCAGTTGCTAATTTGCTTAGTGAAAGTTTTTATACAAGAACCTACAAAATCAAGTCTCTCTTTCTGTTGGATTCTAAGTAATACAGTATCATTTTAAACGTGACAATGAAGTAGTAATTAAGCAGTATGAACTGTTTCTGGAGAAACAAGAAACTGTTTCTTCAAAGCTTGTTTGAAATTTCTCTAGATTATAATGGGAAGTAGTTTTCTCGAATATCTGAAGCATATCTAAGTGTGATTGCTTTATGTATGTTAGCAAGTACATTAGTACATGAGCTTCTCCTGGAACAAGAGAAGCGAAAATATGATCCTTTGGTGTATAGACATAAATCTGTAAAGAAAGCAGTTATTTGTGGATTCACTCAGCACTTTGAGGTACAAGCAACTCATAGCCAACTTTTAGAGCTTTAGAAAAAGAAGGATACCTAAAAATGTTAATTTGAGCTTAACAGTGTTGTTAAACGTTAGCATGTCTCTTGTATTCACATGAATAATTTACTTCAGTAGAGCTTATTATCAGTTACCAAAACCAAAAATGCACCTGAATTAGTGTTTGAATCAAATTCAATTTGTTTTTTTTTTAACTGTAGAAATGAAATCTTTATACACTAGTGTCTGATGGAAAACTGTGAAAACATACTGTCAGCCTATTTCTCTATAATGTTCCTATAAAGTCTTTTTTGTCCCTTGCTCCTAATTCAAAAGCTATTTGTATGACCTTTTTTTTTGTTTTTTTTTGCTTATAAAGTTCATATATTCCTATTGTTCTTACTGAAGTTGTATCTTTTTGTCAACTTTTTTCTTCAATGCTGTTGTTCCTGCCTGTTCAAAATACACTGGCTTTCTTTTTTTTTTCAGACAGAAAGCCAAGACAAACAATAAATTAATGCCCATTTTAGTGAGCTTATGAAGTGAATGAATGTGAAATAGAAAGAGTAGATTTATCAAACTGCAGTTTGTCAGAGCCTTTGAATATAAAAGTTATAGATGGAGAGTAATGATGCTTGTAAGTGAATTTTAGCTTTTCATAGCAGTTACGCAGCAGAAGTAGCTGAACTTTGTTTTTATGCCATTTGTTCATAGGAAGAAGGAAAAGGGAAATGGGCTTAGGGTTTTTGGCAAGAATTAGCAGAAGAAATCTGAATAGGAATGTTTTTCCACTTTGTGTGATGCATCATTTAAATGGAAGTTGCAATAATTTCCTCAAGCTAAAGTTTCTCAGAAAACCTATATCAAGTAAAACCACTTAGAATTTGTGAAGGAAGAGTTAAAAGGACTTCTGTTTGGGAGGAAACTGTTATGGGAAATTGTTTATATCCTTAACTGATATATAATTAGAGTAGGAGGACGTGGTTTAAAAAGCAATCATATTCACATAATTTCTCCTACTTCACAGTTAGATGAAGAAGAACTGTCTGGACAAGGTTCTGTCTATGTGATACTATTTATTTGTGGTTAGGCAGTAGTGTGTACAGTTATATCCATAAAAGAACGTTAACAGTCTGTGGTTCAGAGTTTGAATTCCAGGAGCTGTTGCCTTTAGATCTCTTATGTGTATGAGTTCAAATAGTCTTGAACTACATGATCACATATTCAGTTTGGATGGGACAGCAGCACAGAAAGAAATGTTCTTGGAATAAAGCAGTGCTATGGCATGAAGCAACATTTTGTTAAATTTTTGTCGTATCTATCACATAAATTAGACTGTGTTAACATGAGGCATAAGACGTTGGAGTGAAATTCTGGAGCGGGGTGCAAAGACAGATTCTGTGGTAAGCTCTGAAATATTTTTATGTGCGCACATATACACATGCATGCAGGTAAAATGGTCACAGTATGATGGGGAGAAAAAAAGATCGTGACTAAGTAGGGGAATAAGGAATAAGTTTCATTGATTTCCTCACCATATCTGTATTTATTAGGGTTCTCATCTTATACAGTTGATGTAGAGGCAATTACATTTTTATCTCACAGAGGAATGAGGGGGATCTCTTTCACCGACTGTGGCACATAATGAATGAAATCCTAGACCTGCGAAGGCAGGTCCTCGTCGGCCATCTCACCCATGATCGAATGAAGGATGTCAAGCGACACATCACTGCTCGTCTGGATTGGGGCAATGAGTGAGTAAATATAATAATAAATGAAAATAGTGTAATTTAATTACAATGCCATAACTTTAGGCTCATTGTAGAATGTTGGAGTAAGGAACAAATTTCTTACAGGTGTTACCTTTTTTTTTTTTTTTTTCCCCAAGGACTTTTCTCCTTCATTATTTTTCTGTCCGCTATGCTTCAAGTGAAAAATGTCTTTTATTTTGCTTTTTTCTCTCAGTTTATTTTACATAGTAGTGTTACTGTCTACAAGAGAATTGCATTGGAATATCTGCACTGTGTTTTCACATCTTTTAAAACTCAGCCGGATTCCTATGTCATGCAGTTAGCATAGCTCTGTTGTCTTAACTGGAACTGTATGGGCTGACATTGCTTCCTTTTTGACTTGTGTCGCACAATTCAGTTCCTTCTTGACCATCTTCAACATATGTTTCCCTACTATGCTCTGCATCTTTCTTTTATCGAATAACTAATAAGAGCTGATGCAAATTGTATTATCATACTTAAAAAAAAAAAGAAAAAGGGCAAGAAAAAGGTTAAAATACCTCTTGGTGTTTGTGTGCTGTTTCCAAAGTCTCTTCTTTAGCCCATATTTATTCAGTTAAATCCTGACTAAATGCAGCAATATTCAATAGTAGAATTAACTGAATTTCTGGGGTTTCTGCAACTACTGCTATCTGAAAGCCTGAATACCTACCATAGAAGAACAACTGTACTTAACTGTGTATGATTAACTGTCTACTTAGAATTTTGTGCTAACCAAACGGAATTGTGATGGGTTTTGAAGTGGTCAGTTCCTACTCCTAGAAAACATATTTTAAAAAAATTTTCTAATTTTTCAGGTTCTTCTAAATTCAGTGTGACTTCCCCATATGTGTTCTTAACCTTTATTGCTTGCTGCTGTGCTGAAAACAAGTTTTATTCCTGTTGATTCAAGTTCATTTCATATTTTGTTCAGGGGATACAGTGAAGCAGCTATGGTGCCATCCAGTCCAAATTAAAAATAAGCTGGTTTGGCATTTGATGGTTTTTCTTTTTATCTTCTTTTCCCCGGTTGTCATTCAAATTGACAACACTAGTGGAAGTCACATTGTACAATGTCCGTAGTAGTAAAAAGGACAATATCTATTGTACATTGTCCACAATGTGAAACAGATTTAAAAATTGTGGAAAACCATTAATGTTGCAAAGTGAAGAAGGGGGAGCAATCATCCGTGAATGGTGAATACACCCAACATACATTAAGACAAAACCAAAACCAGCTGTAGAGTACCAATTAACATCTACATCTTTGTTGGAATGTTTCTGTTAAATGTAAATAGAAGCAATGCGTTAATTTATTTCCTTTGTATGTAGAAACTACTTACTGTTATTCCATTTGTCATACAGACAACTAGGACTTGACTTAGTTCCAAGAAAAGAATATGCTATGGTGGATCCTGAAGAGATCAGCATTACAGAGCTGTACAGGCTGGTATGTGAATGTAATACTCAGTATTACAAATTGCTATCAAATTGCATAGTGACATTTTGATGGCAGCTTTGTCCTACTTAACCAAAAGTACGTTTTTTGATCAAAGAAACTGGTATTTGATAACATGAGTTTTACTACAAGGAAAGAAGTTTTCTTTTTACCAGTTATGTCATCTCTACATCTGTATGAGATGCTTTGATTTGATACCAAATTTGTTTTTGCACACATGCTCATTTTATATGTGATTTGTAAAAAGTATTGTTTACTGGTATATCATTAAAATTGTGACTGTCAACATGAATTTAATAATCAATAAAAGCTTATGAGACCCTTTTTCATATAGAGCTTTAACTGGCTCATGAGTCCCATTAGATATACTCATAGTACAAGTATTGTCATAATTAATCATACTGGGCTATGGGTCTTTTCTAATATACTAATGTAAATAGCAGTTCAACTGCATAGAAAAGCTCTCCTTTTGGTATTGAAAGCCCATCTTGATTTACTAAAAACAGCACTGATATTTCTTATTCCAAGTTAATCTCCAGTGAGGTCTAAGAAAACTTGCCAGTTCATTTATGTGGGCTTTGGCTTATATTTAAGTGCTGCAGCTGTTATAGATATACAGTTCTGAGCCTTACTTGCTTAAGAGTAAGCTTTTATTTAACCTAAATTTTATTCATGTTAACTTATGTATTTAAATATAGAATAAAGAAAAAATAAAATTGCCACAATTTGCTGTGGAGCTGAAATTGTAATATATTTTTTATAATTTTTAACTACTTATGTTGATAACTTGTAATGTCAAGCCTAATAGTAATTTCTTCATGCTAGAATCAGTATACCTTTGGGCAGTTTCAAAGTCATATGTAATCTTGTGGAATCCTGTTGAAGCACTAGATGAAATACCGTGAGGAACCATTAATCATAAGAGAAACATACAGAGGAGGAATAACCCAGAAAACTAATGATGGAACACCTGGAGTGCACTTTCAAAAATATAGAGGGGAAAAAAAATCCCTAGATAACCTCAGTTTGAAGGCTAAGTAGCTTAGAAAGATTGCTGTTTAAAACTATTTTTGGTACAATGTAGGAGAAATAGTACACCTTAATATTGTCCTACCCTTAATAGGTGATTAAAATGGTGAAGGTATAAACTCTGAAGTCAAATCAAGAGAATTTAGTAGCTTCTATGTAGCAGTCTGCCAAAGATTCTGGACATGATTTTTTTCCCATTTTAAAATGTTGGTATTTAGTCTTCTGCAAAAGCATTTCGTATGTCGGCACACTAGATTATAAGATCATTAAGTATTTAAACCGGCTATGAAATACTGTATTGTTACAGCACAAATCTTTAAAGTGGCTTAGAATTTTCTGAGTAGAAGAAAGTTAAATTTCTAGAGGTTACTGTTTTTCTCCTAGAGATAATGATGATGCAGTGCAACACTGAAAAACTCACTTCTTTGTGTTCTCCTTCTCAGATACAAAAAGAAATAAAAACCCCCGAACTATTACAAGTTAATTTTAAATTAAAAATTTGAAAATTGTGATTAACAAAGTAGTTCAGTATTACATTTTTTACCTCTTTTTGTTTTGAGATTTTTACCATTAATTTAAACTGGCTGCTGTGTTGTTTCTGATATTTTTAGATGGAGCATCGTCATCGAAAAAAAGACACACCAGTACCAGCCAGCAGCCACCATCTTTTTGTTCAGATGAAGAGTCTAATGTGCTCCAATCTGGGAGAGGAACTGGAAGTAATCTTCTCACTCTTTGATAGTAAAGAAAATCGTCCCATCAGGTACCACATGATTTTTCACTTGAATACTGATTTTACATAAGTTTTGTCTATATGCACTGTATGTTTTGATCCAGGTAGCAAATTTCACATTTAGAAACAAGTAGAAGATGGTCTTGATTCACTATAATTTTTTGCTTCCTTTTGAAATTCAGTTTCTATACTTAATAGCTTGTAGTATCATTTTAGTTTTAAATAATGTGTATTTTTCGGTCTTGTTTACCTATTTCAGTTTTCTGTTGGTTTTGTTTGTGTAGGAACATATATACATGTATGCATACGGAGTGAATATTAGTTCTGTGACCTAAAGGTCATTTTTCAGGATCTCTATTTGCCTCTCTCCTAATCAGTGTGCATTCAAAACTTAAAACTCTTGCTTGCTCTGTAATATTTATGAGGTGAATTCTCCTAGGTACATGAGACTGGAGGGCTGCCCTCAGTCAGTGAATTAAGAGTCTTTTTATAAAAGGAGCCTGTATTTCAATGAGGAAGTGCCTGTTCTTCAGTGAAACAGTCAAACCCAATCTCACATCCATTTAGGGTTTGTTTGGTCTCTTTTTTCATCTGGGAAGTGATCCTGGAACCATTCTTTTTCTGTTTGTGCTAGAGCTTAAGTTCTGTGAGAGCCCTGATAAACTTTTAATTTTAAAATATTCAGTAGTTATTTCTACTCCCAGCACATTTCTGGCCAATAGAGAGACAGTGAGAATGAACAGTAGCGGAACCACAATGCACTTAATAAATATGAGCACAGGAGGAGAACAGAGTTAGGGCGAGAGCCTTATAAGTTCTGTTTGAAGGAAGGTTGAACCACTAAATGATTGTGCAGTGGGTGATAGGAGATCACCTTCTGGTCAGAAGGCTCCTATTCATAATTTGCTGCTGGTTTTTGCCCACTGTATTCTTGTCTGCTCTCCTCACCATAGAAAGAACTTCTGGAGGCAACAAACATCATGTGCGTTAAGACTGGCCACTAGAGAAATGAAAAACTAGTCTTCAAAACAATAAACACTTTAAATAAGACAGCTCACAAATACAGAAAAAGAAATACAAGCTACTGCCCTAAGCCTGTTAATAGGGTAAAATGTGTTACGCAAAATGTGTACAAAGCTGTATCTGTGTACTAGTTATTGTCTTAAATACGGCAATAGGAATTTGAGTAACCGTGTGGAATTTGGGCTGAATTTGACAAAATTATGACTGTGCTTTGTAGTTGTTCAAGATAACTAACCACTGCTTTGAAGGGAGACTATACTGAGTAAATTGATTTTTATTGGTAAAGAAATCATATACAAGCAAATATTGTTACAGTATTAGCTGCTAAATATTGACACTTAATTCTGGTCTGCACTTTGGACATTAGTCACCAAAACACAGTTTACTGTCATTTCTGAGAATTAAACGTGCATCAGAACACATCTTTTGTGTTCACTCCAGTGAATGGCACAGCAGGTGATAGATTTAGGAGAGAGCTTCAGACCTTGACAGAAAACAATTTGGGTGTTATGGATTGCTGAAAACAAGGTTATGGCTGTAGTGGTGGTATGAAAGCAAATGGATTGGATTTCATGTTCACATGAAGGCACAAATTCTAGAGCTGTTTGTCACATGCTTGCTGTGATCTGACCTTTAGTTATTGATTGCTGACTCCAGTGTCTGTTTGCAGCTGCTTTATTATGTGTGAACTTCCTCCTCCTGTTACTGGCAAACCTTGAAGAAGCGTGTTGCCATGAATCCAAACTGCCTTCTAGGGCATGGGGGGAATGACAAGATGAACTTTGTGAAGGTGTTTTACAACCATCTGCAAAACAATCACCACCACCCCCCGCAAAAAAACCAAAACAAAACCATGCAATAAAACCCTCACAAGAAACAAATAGAAACCTCTCAACATGTTGAAAAAGCTGAAACCAAGAGAGTTTTCACAAGAACAGATTAAATGAAGGGTATATCTGTATCACAGAATGAACTCTGGAATGCAGAGGTGTCCAAGCTGGAGATTTAGATGGTTTTCCTGAACTAGACCTGGAAGTGGCATAACCAGGTTATCACAGAGTTAAACCAAAGCTAGGTGCTCTTGGTGCGCAACAGTATAGTATGATGTATAAATTTTATTCACTACCAATGGGTGGGATATTTCAGAGGTCTTTAGGCCCTGGCTGGTGCATACATGAAAGAACAACTTCCCTCAGAAAGATGGCGTATGAGAGGAGACAATGTCTGTGCTCCTCAGCTACAGCAGTTCACACCCCGCCATGATGCCAAAGCCTACTGGCAACAACAGCGTCGTGGAGCCTGGATATGCAGACTCTTATGCTCATTTCTGATGAAAGTGCAGGTCAAAAGCTGTGTGTGGCAACACCTTAAGGTCTGTCATGACCTAGCTGTGTCATTTGTCTGGTGGTTTGCTAAGCCATTGTCTTGTGGTCGAGTAAACAAAAAAAAAAAATCCAAAGTGGTCACTGCATGCTTTATATTTAAATTGAGCATTTGCTCCTCTCCATCACCTTTTCTTTCTTTGATTAGTTTTGCTTCATTAGGAAAGAATTGGTTCTGAAAGAGCATGCAAGTATATCTTCAGGGCAGGGGGGACAGCCATGAGGTTCTGGAATCTGAGTAGATGGAGGTATCTTTCTATAGGCACGAGTAATATGCCAAGATTAAGAAATGCTTAGCATTTCTTTTCTGTTTAAATTTAGGTTTCCTGATGAATGAATGGACTTTAGGGTTGGAATCCAGCTCTAAAGACATCTAAACTTAAGATCTTTGTGTGAATTGCATCTTTAGGCTCCTATTACAGTAGAAAGTGATTCAGCTAATGAAATGTCTGCATCTTCTTTAGGGCATGTTGGCTAGCTCCTTAGAATCCATAGACTGTATTGATTAAAGAGCTGCTCAGCATACCTGGAAGTAATTTTGACCTGAATCCATCCTATTTCTTTTCTGTTTTGTATTTCACTACTTTAGATCTCAGTAAAACTTGAGCCTTCGAAGTTCAGAACGCTGAATTCATAAAGGATATAGATACTCAGTTATCTGACTTCTTGACATTAGCACCTCAGAGTGGAATCCATTAGGAAAAGCACTTTGAATTTGCTCTTAAAATGCTTGCAAAGGATTTAGAGTATATGGATCAAAAATGAGTGATATATGTATTTACAAATTCAGTACTGTTGCTTCAGTATATATTGAAATTCTTTTGTTAATAAAGCAAGTGTGGTCTGTGTGTCTCTTGTTATTGTGGTAGGCAACGTAAATGTTTAAGGAATATTATTCTAATTTAACATACAAAGTGGTGTTCTCATTGTGTGACCTACCAATACATTTCTAGGATAGCACCTTTTAAAATAACTAAAAGATGGAAATTAAAGCCATAAAACCATTAAACCATTGTTGTGGCTTTTATAATGTGTCTTAGTATTCCTTTAGTGCTTTGAATAAAAGGAAAATTAAGTAAATTTATAACTACATTATTCTCAATTAAATAATTTTTATTTTAGGAGCATGGATAAATGCTCATAATTCTCCCAATATGTACTAAAAATTAGATAATAATACATTTTTTTAGGTGATATATAAGAATCCATGATGTAGAAATGAATTAGTGACTTGCCCAAAGAAGAAATCTGATGTCAGATAGTGACACAAAAATCAGTGTGATGCTTGGGGTTCCATTTGATCTTCAGACTTCCTAACTAAGGATTTCTCTAGATTGGTAGCAGCTGTGATGCATCACTTGCACCTAACCTAGTGTGATCAGCACCCATTTTGGGCAACAGGGATTTTTTCTGTCAGCTTTAGTAAGCTAGAGAGAAATGTTCTTATGTGATATCACTTGCCATTTGTTTGTGACAGTATGGGACTGTACTCTTCGCCAGGCACTTTTTGTTGCTGGAAATAGCTGTTAAAAATAACTTTTTCTAATTGTGTTGGTGTCCACAATAACATCAGTTCTGTTGTGTTATGGTAGATGTAATAATAAAATACAGATTTATTTATTACTTTATTATTGTTGTTAATAACAGTAATAATGTATATTACTTTGCAGACTTTTTCTGTATTGATATAATTGTCCAATGTGTGTCTTCACACTTTAAAAGGCTTCTTTTGGACATACATATTCTACTTCCTTTATGGAAGCAAGAAAGCTGTAGAAGGTTACTCTCGATAGTCAAGTATTTAAATCTGAGTGATGACATGCTTATGCACTTGATGCATTAAGACTACAGTTGCAAGTCATTCATTTTCTACTTAATTGGTACGTACTAATTTCACTTGAGTGTGTATGCATATGTATATATCCATATTTTCAAGCTAAAGTAGCTGCTAGGAATAATTTTTGCTATCTCCTAAATTAACAATAAACAGCTGAAGTCAGTCCCTGATGATTCCTTGAATTTTCCCTGGTGTGTTCTTGTATCTTGTTCCATTTGCCTTCCCTTCTTTCTGCTTTGCAGTTTTCTTTCTTAGAACAGTAACAGCCCCTGAGTGGGATGGGACAAGTGTGTGAATGGCACTGCTTTAACATGGTGCAGCCATATGGCTTGTCCCAGGAAAATTCTTTGTTATATGCGCTATTATGTCTTCTAACCTAACATTCCTCTTCCTCTTTTATTTCTGTTAAGGTCACAAGCCCTGTTTGTGTATTGTTCAGTATTTTGTTCTTTAAGAAAGTAAATAGCTATCTCGATGACGCTTTAATTTGTAGAACTAATTACACTATTAGAATCCTAATATGCAGGTAACATTTTTAGCATGCACAGTTGTACAGTAGTGTTGTTACTGTATTTGGAAAATTAAAGAGGTCCATGATTGCATCTTCTCTCAACGCTTTTTTCATCTTTCAGTTCAGTCCTGATTTCCTGCCCACTGCAGAGGTGTCACTGGCTACTTAGGGTTGTACAATATCTTAGTCCGTTCATAAAGTATATTATCTTAAACATACTCTCCAGATCTATTGAGAGTCCAGACGGTAGTTAATTAGCGTTGTTAAGGAATGTTTTATAAAATCTGTTCCTTGAATCTGGCCTGCTCAACAAATGTTTGAATAAAGGAAAATCAGAAGGACTTACCAATTTACTACTGAGCTTTCATGGTTTGTTTTTATGTCATCTAATTTTTTTATAACTAGATGAACAGTTTGAAAGCCGAAGACTGCTGTCTACTTCATCAAGTAGTGCCAGCCGGTAGGAGTGGATTTGCAGAGCTGCAGTTCACACTGAGAACCCAATGTTATCATGTGTTAATGTTTTAAGGATTTTACTTTGGACTAACTCTGTGGTTGTGTGGACTGAGTGGCAAGAGCATATGTTCCAGTTGAGATTTATGCAGAAGAAATCCAGTTCGCTAGCTTACACTGTTCTGGGTTGGGAGCCAAAATGTGATGTGTGGAGACCATCAGAGGACTTTCTTCAAAAGTGAACACCTGATTCAAACTAACCTGAACGTATAGATTATAAAATAATGTATATAAAATAGTGCATGTAAGAAAGATATTACAGGATCATGGTTTGAATGGGGGAAAATCCTGTAAAACATGGAGTAACTCAGCTGTACTTAGGTAGTGTTTTACTTTGGGAGTTAGTTGGGATTTTTTAGCCATTATAATCACATTATAAAAACAATTTTAGAGTTAAAAGGGATTATAGACACCTGAATGCAGTTGATTTAATGGAAATGCACTTATGAGAAAACAACTAAGTTTTAACTATAGGTAAAAGATAGGACATTGTTGGAGCTCCAAAGCTGAAAATGCATGTTTTCAATATTTCAGCAGAATGCAATGATCCTGTCTTCTGATGCTCTTTATTAGCTGTTTTATAAATCTATTGTAGTATGGGGTCATTTATGAGATTTATGAAGTTTTTGAGGTTTTTCTATTCCTAAAAAATTATCAGTAGCTTCTGTTCTGTAAAACTGGAATATGAAGATGCTTAGATTATGAACCTTTAGAGTAGTGAAGAGTGTGGTGATGATTGTTTGCTTTGGAGATATCTTCTCTTACCAGCATAAAAGTTAATCAAATGAACCTCTGTTCCTGCAGTTTGTTGCAACAGTGATGACCTTAGTGTACCCTGAGGGCCGTTTTCACTGGACCTCTAAGAAGACTAGTTCTTTATTCAAAAATATATTGATTTGTTTTTTTTAATCAGATCCTGGCAAGATGTCACTTATCAGCTTTTAATAGAATCAGTTTAACAAGTTGCAAGGGACAAAGTAACAACTTAGCTGTTTTCCAGACAATGTGCATAATTCACGGAGATTCTGTTAACTTTATTTCTTGCCACAAAAATATTCTGCTGTTACAAAAAACAACCCCCCAAAAAATAAAACCCCGAAGAAAATATTTACCAGATGACTTTGTTCAAAAAATCAGATATCCCAGTGTCCTCTGAAATACCTACCCTTTCCAGTGCAGGTGCTCTAAGACCATATTTATGTTTGTACCACATTGCTATCCAGAGATCTTGCCTGTTTTTTTATGAGATTTTGGAAGACACCGGCAACCATCATCTGGGCAGTGTACTATGAACACAAGAATGGAAAGTATTAAGCCCGCTGCCCACATTTGTTCAATTCAGACTGCAGACCCTGTTCTTGGCATTGATGAGTATGTATAAGAATGCTGCATCATCTCCTGCCCAAAGTCCCAGTTGCTTTGCTGACCTTTACGTTTATGTAGTTTGTGCCTCTGTGTTACGCCAACAAACTGCTGTAGAAATTATTTTTCTTAAATCTGCAATGTGGCACACAGTTCTTGTGTAGCAGTGTCTAAACCATTTCCTTAATGTTTAATTTTTTTCCAAATAGCATTGCTATTAATAGGACAATTTTAAGGTTGCACTTCAGAAGGATGGAGTGCAGTAAGATTTTCTTTCATTAATATACCCTTTGTGTCTGTGTCAATATGATATGAACGTCTTATCACAAATGATTGATGCCTCTGGCCCCATCTGTGTGAGGAGCAGAGATAAGTTGGCATGCTAATCCTCCTTTTCCTATCACCTTGAACAACCTTGTTTGTAACTATCATGTTGCTCTCAAATGAGCACAGATTCTTAAGCAGCGCAAAGAGGAATAGTCTGTTTATTCAAGACCAATGAAAGTGCACTGCGTTTTGTATTTTGTGAGCTTTTGATTATATGTTTAATGATTGTGTAGACTCCAGACCGTATCAAAGAATAAGATGATTCCCCTTGCTTTTTTGTACTCTCATCCTCACCTTTTTAGTGACGTTCATACACATCATCAATCTTTTTATGCCTTTCTTCTTTCAGTTCTGCTATTACTTTAAATCAGTTAAATCACTTGCTGAAAGCTGAAATCCATATTTTGTTGGTCAAAATATTTACTACCTTGTGTTCTAATTTATTTTTTGATTTTTTTTTTTCAGAAAAAAACCCCATAATGTTGTTTTTTTCTGTCTTTAATAAACAAATATTCCCCTCCCCCTTTATTCTATGAAAATCTTAAAGGATTTTGGTATAGTAAGAAAATGTTTAAAAGGTTGGTTTTTTTTGCAGCCTCCATCAGCATCTTCAAAACTGAGATCTGCTCTGTTCTAGCACAGCTCAAAGAACCTGGCTTTTAACCATCCCTCTGAATAAACTTTACATAACTGACTATTGTTAAAAGTCAGAACAATAGCAAGAAAGGACTCAGATACCTCTTGAATCAAGCCGATAATACATTTCCATTACCCAGAAGGCTTACTATTGAGAACCTGAGATGTCTTTCTTCTTTACAGACTGAGGAGATATCCCTGTGGCCTCTCTTGAGCAAGAGCTCAAAGATTCAATATTGCCTAAAGCATGTAAGTGGGTTACACTTGAGTTTCAATATCTAGCCTATTTAGGATCAGTGCTTCAGACATCAGCATTCTAAATGCAGGAGACTTGAATAGCTAAATTCTTTGCCGCTTCAAAACAATGTTGAACACTAGACCACAGAGGAGATGGAGAATATATTTGTGAGGCTGTAGAGTGTGTAGCCAGTGCAAGACTATGGAAGTTATTAAAAAAGTACAGGAGAAAAATCCTCTATGGATGGCTAATGAAGAATATGATGCATGTTGTTGTGAGGAACAGTTCATTAATTATAGTTATTTGGAACTTCAGGGGAAGTAAAGACAAGTGGTAAAGTGTTATAACATGGCACTCACTAACTCACAGAGGTGGAAGGTGGAGAACAATGTGTAAAGAATCATATTACTGTAAAGACCCAAATGACTCAACTGTCTATCTGTGCTGCCTTTATGTGGTACAAATAATCACAAAATCGAGGGAACTTCCTGTGCTTCAGTT
Source organism: Charadrius vociferus (assembly GCF_000708025.1). Taxonomy (NCBI): domain Eukaryota; kingdom Metazoa; phylum Chordata; class Aves; order Charadriiformes; family Charadriidae; genus Charadrius; species Charadrius vociferus. The sequence goes on along the minus strand of NW_009647572.1, from coordinate 5,560,535 downwards.
TGTGTCCATTGCCTCTTGTCCTGTCACTGGGCACCACTGAAAAGGGCCTGGCTCTGTCCTCTTTTCACCCTCCCTTCATGTGTTTATATATATTAATAAGACCGCCTCTGAGCCTTCTCTTCTCCAGGCTAAACAGTCCCAGCTCTCTCAGCCTATCCCTCCAGTCCCTTAATGGTCCTTATGGCCCTTCTTGGACTCTCTCTAGTATATTCATGTCTGTCTTGTACTGGGGAGCCCAGAATGCAACACAGTACTGTCAGGGAAGATATCGCTCTCTACAACTACCTGAAAGGAGGCTGTAGAGAGGTGGGCGTCGATCTCTTCTCCCAAGTAACAAGTGATAGGACAAGAGCAAACGTCCTCAAGTTACACCAGGGGAGGTTTAAATTGAGTATTAGGAAAAATTTCTTCACAGAAAGGGTTAGCAAACATTGGAACAGGCTGCCCAGGGAAGTGATGGAATCATCATCCCTGCAGGTATTTAAAAGATGTGCAGATGTGGTGCTTAGGGATATGGTTTAGTGGTGGTTTTGGCAGTGCTAGGTTGGTGGTTGGACTTGATGATCTTAAAGGTCCTTCCAACCTAGACAATTCTATGATTCTAGGTGTAGCATCACCAGCACTGAGTAGAGGGGAGAAGGATCACCTCCCTCAGCCTGCGGACAGTAATTTCTCTAATGCTGCCCAGGATACCATTGGCCTCCTTTGCCACAATGGCATATTGTTGGCTCATGTTCAACTTGGTGTCCATCAGGACCCCAGGTCCTTTTCTTCCAAGCTCCTTTCCAGCTAGGTAGCCCCTAGCATGTACTCGTGCGTGGGATTGTTCCTCTCCAGGTGCAGGACTTTGCACTTCCCTTGGTTGAACCGCAGAAGGTCCCTGTCAGCCAATTTCTCTAACCTGCTGAGGTCCCTCTGGATGGCAGCCCAACCCTCTGGTGTATCAGGCACTCCTCCCAGTTTTGTGTCATCAACAAACACTGTGCCCTATCATCCAGATTGTTAACGAAGGCGTTAAACAGGACTGGACGCAGTACTGACCGCTGGGGTGCACCACAGACTTTATGCCACTGATCACCAGCCTCTGGGCCTGGCCATTCAGCCAGTTTTCAAGCCACCTCACTGTCTGCTTATCCAGCCCATACATCAACAGCTTCTCTTGGAGGATCCTACAGAAGACAGTCTCAAAGGACTTACTGAAGTCCAGTTAGACACTATCCACTGCTCTCCTGTCATCTACCAGGCCAATCATTTCACTGTAGAAATGTATCAAGTTGGTCAAGAAGTTTCAGTTCAGAGCCACCTACTAATTTCAACTTCTTTATGGTTCTTTTTGTAGCATGCTTATGCAAGTGTTTCATGCTAGAAATGTTATTTTGGACTATTTTTGTTGTATACAATGTGTGTGTCTCTTGTTCCTTTCCATGTTCTTCCCAGACACTTGGTTCTTTACTTTATTCTAGCGTCAAAGAAGAGAACAAATTTGGTTTGGGAAATGGTTGGGAGGGGACTTTAAAACCAGATTTGGAAATCATTTTAGATGGTGCGATTTATTTCTAATACAAAAGCTGGAGTAAGAGGGAGAAATAATTTTTATATGCATGCATACATGCACACGAATTAGTTAATATTCAGATTTTCTGCTCTTCCTATGTACAATATCTGATTGTTTTGTGTTTCTGAATGTTATGGAAGTTCAGAGGCTTTATTTATAAATAACCCTGCATAAAGAGAGGGTGTTGTTTCTACTATTATCCATGAAAGCCAATATCATTCTGGGAAAAAAAGTGTCTGTTTTTTCCCAGTGGTTTAAGGATATGTTTTAACTGTCTCTCAGACTAAGTTACTTGATCCCAATAGCACAGAATTTCTGGGAGGAGTGACTAGAGAGGCAGAGTTTGGACTGGGCTTTGTTCCGGTTTCTCAGCAACACAGGATTTTTGTGAGGAAAAAATGTATGTACATGAAAGTGTGCTCAGTACAATGCCATATCACATGCTACACACAATCTAGGTGCTCCTTATAATTTTTAATCTATCATTAGGTGATAGGCTAATGCTAGTTTTAAGGCCTTTTCCCCTTAAAATACTATTTTTTAACTTGCATAACGTTCATTTATTAATACCATTCCTTGGAAATTATTACTGGGATATCTCCACGTTATCCATGGATGCTTTTTGTCTTGAAGTAGTCTTGGATCCTGACTTTCTCCATGCAAATGTGCCTGCTACGCAGAGCAGGGATTTGAGCTAGAGGAGCTAGCAGGGTTTCTGGTAGAGGGAGCAACCCGTGGGACCCAGAAACAATGAACTAGCTCAGGGCTACTTTTCCTTTTTAGTATTTCCACAAAAGCATAATCTGCACTTTTACTGGATCACAGCGTAGGATAGCTCACTGTTCTTTTCAATTTCCTGTGCAGTGTGCACAAAAATATCTCATCGTGCACACTATTAAAACTGTGCTACAGTGAATTACGCAAAATCAATGCATATATATCTATACCTCATAGATACAGGAAAGATGAAGCATCTTGGCTTTTCTGGCTAGTAGACTCTTTGTTTTTTTAAGAGTGCTCCATTCTAGTTTAGTCACTTATTACTCTGTTTTATCCCTCCTCAGAAACCCATTAAAACAAAACCAGCCTGGTTTTATTTACTTCCTGCTCATTCTGGAGGTAGTCCTTATTTTAGCAGTAGGGTTGAAACACCTTGAAGGAAGTGTAAAGGTCACTTTGGCAAGAGAGCAGCCACTGCTCTATTAACCATCCTTTATGCATTTGAAATAAAAATATCTCTTTAGATGTGTAACTTAGTATGTACATTTGTGAATGTGGTTGCTAATTCTTTTAAAAAATTTTATGTTATCCTTTGTATTGATATATATACACACGCAATATATAAGCAGGGTTAATTATTTCATTATTGGCTTTGTTTAAGACAAAACACCTGGTAATTTGCCCTTGTGGACAAGAATGTATCTGGTGTGACTGTAACTGGAAGTAAATACAGACTTATAAAAAGAAGCCTGAAGTTCCAGAAACTTCAAAAGCTTCCCTTCAGAAAATGTGCCTCATTTTTTCCAGTTATTGATTGTGAGCAGAAAGATTCCTACATGCAGGAATATAATCAGGACGTATATAGTCAGTCAGCGTTTTCTTGGCAGGAGTAGCGAAGTGGTAAAAGTCATAAGGCTTCTCCTCTGCTTGGATCCTAGATGAGGAGAAACTCTGGGGTAGGAGGCGTCAGAGGAGATTAGCAAAAGGTTGTTTCTTGGTCCCAGTCACACTGGAAATGTGAAAGATGTGCCTCAAGTGAATAATACTTTTTGCTTAAGAATACTGACTTGAACTCTGCCCACTGTGGAGTTCCTCCACATTGAAGGTAAGAACACTAAAGTGCCGGTCCAGTCACTCAGTGTGCCCTAGTGATTACATTTTCATTTGTTGTTTTATAAAGCAAAACAGTTCCAAAAGTAGAGTAAAAGACACACAGTGACTGGTAGCCTGACCCATAAAGTACTCAACATAAAATAATCAAACATTGGAACTTGAGCTGCTCGGGTACCCCGTGAGTATTCAGACTACTCACCTTATGGTTTGAGAGGATTTTTTTTTTTTTTTCCTTCCCTGAGTCTGGTTTCAACCTGAAAACTGTTCTGGATTTAGAAACTCTTCACAGGAACGTACCATGACCAATGAGAAATTTCAAAGTCAGTGGGTTGGCATCTTACAAAGATTTCTATAGGTCTGGCCTCTTTCTCCCTTTTACCTATTAATGTTTAATTATTATTTTTTTTTTAGCTTTCATGTATTGATAGCATATATTTTATTTATCCCTTGCAATTAAGCAATTTTTTTTGGTAGTTCAGTTTTACATACTCATCAACAGCAGTAGTATAAGCAGATATGATTTATGTAGTGGGAAGAATGTGTATGAAAGGAATGTTTGGCACAGCTGTGTCCTCCAAATGTTTTGGCCATGTGGTGGTTTCTGTAATAAATGTCTTTTCTACAGATTTATATTGCCCTTCATTGCCAGGTGATCAAAAGGGTTCATCCTGCTCTAAGAGGTTCTAGATGTTTTAATAATACTTCGTTTTACAAATCATTCATTTAATCTGACTCTGTGCAATGCTGTGTAATTTGCTGTCATTAATGAGACATTTTGGATAAATTGCACTTTAAATACTGACCATTCTTGAATTGCAAGAGAATAACATTTTACTTCAGGGTAGTGTTCCAAGCATTTTTTGAGGAGTTGGCATTTCAGCACGCCCATTTGCATTGGCCTGACTGCCCAGACTGTCCTATTCAGCAGTTGCACAGGAGCTGTTGCGTGTGATTTTGCAGCAAATTTGCAGCAAAATAGCTATGTTTGTGGATAAGCAAAATGAGGTAGATATGGTGGGAATGAGTTTCTAAAAAAAGGCATGAGTGTAGTCTCGCAAGAAAATGCTTTTGAAAGGGTTTGGGTCTGTATTTTATGGAGAGACAGAGCCTGGTTTCACTCATACCTTTCATATGCCCTCAAATCAACAAGTACAGATGCGTTATTCCCAGGTGTGAGAGCATGTTAGAAATTAGTTGTGTTTCATGATGCAGTTCAGTTGCTCTCATGAATATCCATATACGGTGAAACAAATGTACCTACCTGTCTACTGGTTAAAGATTCTTTCTCGAATATTTTCTGCTTGCTGTTGTTGCTAGCTTATACAGATCTTTGATCTGATCTTGTGTAGATAGATGCTTTTTAAAGCAGACAAGCCAACCCAAGCAAGAGGAACTTGTGGTATCGATCAAGTCTTTCATATGAATAACCCTCTTACTGTTTGTATTGTAAAAATCGAAAAGTAACAGGAGAAATAATTGCTTTTAATTGCAATAATGAAAGCACTGCAAGTTATATTCAGAAATGAACACAGTGTTAGAATAGGGGTATATTCACCGGCCATGATACATTTGTGACGGATTTAGGTAATGATGAGATATTCAACACTAGTAGTATTCTGGTAGGTTTACAGATCATCTTATCGAGAATATGTTGCAGCCACACTGACTGCTGGCACAAAAGAATACAGACTTGCTATTTGTAAACCCCCAGATGGTGATGAATACATAGGAGCCCAGGTGTTGTTGGAGGGAGGGGATTTTCTTAAATGCTTTTGTTTCCCTCCACTTTTACCAGTTCCTCCTGCTGTCTTCAAGTTTAATTTCCATCTTTGGGGAAAGATACAGCAAATCTGCTTGTATCCATGCTGTTACCTCAGTCAGTGACTAGGATAATAATCAGGACTGTAATTCAGCTTAAAGGATCTGCAGGTCTGTGCTCTGATAATGCTGTGCTGCAAAATGTTTATCTGTGGTGGCAAACTAAGCTTACTATTACTGAGAGCTCCAGCTTCTGGTGTATGCTGTTTCTTTAGTTGTAAATACCTCCTGATAGATTCCAGCGTGCTGTCTGTCTTGTAAAACTGTCTCGTCTTTTCACTCCTGGTACCTCATGAAAAAGAATTCAGAATTACTGTTTCCTAAATAACTTGTTACTCTTTTCAAGAAATGTATAATGCCACCTTTCAGTTAAAATACAGGTGCAAATATCTAAAATAATGTTGGGTGTGTTCATAAAAACTAATTTCTTAAGGCTGCCTTCAGTTTGTAAAGAGATAGAAGATGAGAGCAGGAGCTTGATTTAACTACATATATCTGGTTTTCTTTCCCACACATCTCCCCTTCCATCTCACCTCCTTCTTTCCCTTTTCTTTTTTTCCTCATTAACTGTGCAGCTAACCAAGGGAAACTGGGCTCCACAGCATAAAGCTAGCGTTTGAAAATGTTTTTCTTCTCCTTTCCCCATGTTTTCAGCATGGCTAGGAGACATGAAAATAAGCTTCGATATAAAATCATCTTACCGTTTTGTGTGATTTATTTTTGTTAGTGTTAATGCTTTGATCTTTATCTGAAATTGGCTGAAATTTTATTTTTATAGTACTCATTCTTCCTTTTCTCTCCGTCTTTGCTCATTGCTACTTATTTTACTGGTAGAAATTTGGGTATGGTTTTCATAAGTGCATAACAGTTAAAATACAGGGGCTGATTTACTGTGGAACAACTTGTACTGCTAAGTCATGTTGGCACATTTATCATTCAGTTATTCTCTGATAAAGAATATACTTCTAAGGCTTTATTATCTTTACTTTAGTAACATATGACATGTTGTACCACATTTCTCTGCATTTCACCACTAAGTATGAGGATAACATTTTGCATCTGATCTTGGATTTATGAAGTCAATGAACCTTTAGCTGTAAATGAAATCAATTCAGATTCAAGTTCTTAATGAATGTCCACTAAAGGTATTCTGGAATGTGACAAACTTGAGCTGGTGAATTATGTGGCAATATTCTCTTATTGTCTCTCATTATTTGCTTTAGAAATCACTGTAACCTATGTTTAAGTAGAAAGCATTTATAAAGATGTCTGAAAGTGAAGCTATACGGAGAACTATGACTATATGATGACATAGCTTTACCACAAGAATATGCCATGTGGTATAAATCTGGCTGGTTTTTTTTTTGATAGTGTGTTTATAAATCATCGAACAAGCAATCTGTCTAGACTGGTAACATGTGACTGGTAACATTTTCCTGCTAATACTAAGGAAATAGGGGTCACTTATGAAAATAGAACAGTTTGTGGCCGTGTTTCTTTTAAATGCGTGCATTAAGCCTGCAGATTTGGAACACATTGTTACTTCGCTAATACATGGGAAGTTACAGTACAAAAATCCCTTGTTGACCTTCTTAAATTAATCTCTCCAGCATTAGTTATTTCCTTATTTTCAGTGGGAAGACAGCAGAGTTTAAATGTGTACAGCATGTTTAAGTGGCGAGATTGGTGCTCATAAAAAATTCATTGCAGTGTAAACTAGAATTAAATCGTTTGGTGTATTGCTGTGTGTATTTGCCGTATATATGTATGTGGAACTGACTGCTGAGAAAACTGCTGTGCATCAAGATACTAGCCCTAGATTTAACCCACTGGAGTTTTTGCTGCTGTTTGAAGCCGAGCTTTCAGATCTTGGGGATTTTGTTGTTATTTCTTTTTAGGAGGGTTGTTTACTTTCCTCAACCATTTTTAACCTGTTTGTGTCTGTAGAAATCCTTCAAAAAGGTATATAAGAGCACATGCTCTCTGTACTTAAATATAACGTTGCCATTTTTTTCTCAAAGTTTTACAAGTCTAACTGCTTGCCTTTGCTCCCTGGTAATGTTCCAAGATAACTGTTTTAATCTGAGCTGTAGCTGGTACTGTGGTATGTTTCAAGCAAAAAACCCAAGGATTAAGATTCTTCTTTTTTTTTTATTTTTTGTTTTCAGTTTGCTTTTTTCATCACCACTAGGTCCTATGCTTCAGTCAAACAAAATTTCAAATTCAAATGAGGAAATTAGATCTGCATAACCATTACATGTCTGTTGCAATCAGTGCATTTCTTTGTGGCATAACAAAAGTCCTTGGCTTTTAACTGTGCTGTGAATCATAATTTCATGGTCTGTGAGTATAAGCAGAGCTTGAAAATTTCATATCGTAGTGGATAGTGAGTAGGAAACTTTCAAGAGATGTGCCTTTGTTTCTGCAGAATGTAAGCTTCAATAAATATAGAATGCAATCCCAGTTAAATTCAGTATTTGGCAGTTCATAGGTAAACTATGAAGACAGCTTATCCACAGCAAGACAATTTCTCGTTGAATAGTATTTTTCTTTGAACCAACATTTCTAGTGGTTGGTTTAAAGACAAAAAATGTAGCGAAATGTGGTGTGTATTTATGTATTACTTTTAAATAGTTCTACAGATTGAAGATAAGGTGGTGAAAGTCAGAATCACCTTGTATTGGCCAAATTTGTATTGATGCATACCAACGCACTGCAAGCTTTAGTGCACAGAAGCTGTATTGTTACTGCTGGAACAGAAACTTTTTTCTTTTTGTTCTGTTTTTCATGGTGCCCAACATAGTGGGGTTCTGCTGCTTTGGTATTATAAATAATAATAATACTTGCTCAATGTACAATAACTTTGTGTGAGACCTATAAACAAAGCTCTGCACATTTTTTACTGTATTTGCCAATTTGCAAATAAGCTAAATCTAAATGAAAGGGCAGAATTATTTTGAAAACCATTTTTAAATCCACAGCAAAATACCAACCTGTTTCTCTGTAAAAATATACTCACATAAACAGTCTTTAAAACTCATTTTTAAAGTTTCCATGGAGATGTAAGCTGCAGCAGTTGGCTGCATCATAAAACATGAATGTTTCTGAGAAAATAACCTTTTCATGCAGTTTGAGGTATTTGAGTTCAACTCTACTATTCTTAGGTTCTGCCTTTTATGCTGCCTGATAAAAAAGCTGCATAGCTGAGGATTGCACAAATGTTTTCAAATAATCAAAATGAAAAAGTCTGCATGTTTGTAGGTTCAGCCTGGATAGCTGGTGCATAAAAAGATTAAGCATTCTCCAGATATAGCTCTTAAGAAATGTACTTTTGAGTGTAACAGCATCCTGGGCTGTGTCAACAAGAACATAGCTAGTTGCTCAAGGGAAGGGATCATCCCCTGCTCAGCGTTGGTTAGACCATGCCAGTTTTGGATCCTGCACTACAGGACAGATATTAATGAACTGAAGTGAGTTCAGCAGACCTCACATCGGTTGCAGGCAGGAGCTTCTGCCCTGGGAGGTCAGGCTGAGGCAGTGGGGCTTGTGCAGGCTGGAGAAGAAGCAGTTTCGAGGGGAGCTAAGCCACCTGCCTGTACCTACAGGAAGATCAATAACATCAATGGTGCATGGTGGGATAATGAGGGACAACGGGTATAAATTCAAACAAGAGAAGGTCCACCTGGATATAAAGGAAAAATTGAGGACAGTCAGACACTGGAATGGGTTTTCCAGAGTGGCTGTGTGTTCTCCTTAACTGAAGGTTTTTAAGACCCGCCTGGCTAAAGCTCTGAGCAGGCTAATCTGACTTTAGAGATGACCCTGCTTTGAGCAGAAGGTTGTACATAGAGGCCTTTTGAGGTCCTTTTCAATGTGAATGACTGATTCTGTGAATGATCGATGCAGATTTTCTACAAGGCAAATGCGGGTGCAATAAAGATTTAATTAGTCTCTATTGAGTTGGATCTTATCCAACATATTCCTAGTGATTTCCTAGCTGCATTTTGAAAAGCTGTGGATGGTATAGAGCAGTGGTAAATCATGTTTAGTTTCCAGGATAAGCAGAAGAGGTGGGTACAACTGGGAAAAAAACTAGTTGCAGTTTGGAATTTTGTTCCTGATTTGAGCATTACAGGGCATCCAGACTCAAATGTCTGGCCAGCTGGGGCTGAGGGTGAGAGGGTGAAGAGAAACATATATAACACTTCTGACTTTGCTTTTCTCATCTTCCACATCTCTCACTGCAGAACTATGATTGTTACATTTTCTGTGAGGCTGTATCTTGGGGAAAGTTATCCAAAGCATGGAAAGTTTGGTTTTTCATAAAATTACCATGCATATGAATTGCCAAGTTTGCTCAGAAATCATCCATAATGGACCTACTATCAAATAGGAATATTTCAAAAAGTAATTTCTCTTCCAGTGGGGTCTTATGCCCTCTTCTATTCTGAAATAGGAATTCTCTGCATCTCCCTACTACAAGTGTTAGTACTCATATCAGCTGCAGCATTTAACACCCCACTGCAGACTGCAAAACAGAATTCCGAAAAGGAAATTTGCCCTGCCAGAACTTCCAACACTGTTAAAATCAGTGTACCCTAGTGGGAGATTTCGATAGAGTTAAGTAGGAAAAATATCCCCTTGGATCATCTTTCTCTCTATGAAAAAGAAAATTGGTTGAATACAAGCATGGCAATGTTGACATTTGTTTAGCAAGAATCAATACCAGCATACTACACATATCTAATTTCAGTTCTGGGATAAATGGATTTTATTGCTTGTGTTTCTGTGTGTACTAGGATATACAATATCATGTATATATGATGACAATCAGTCTTCTATTTTGTATTGAGTTTTTAGTAATTTTGTTAGATGATTAAGTAAATCATCACCCTTCACTAGTCTCTCCCCCCTTTTTTTTTATCGACTTTTAGAAAGAAATTATTTCATTCTTTTATATCTTGAGGAAGGTTGCATTTGGAAATAAGATCAAAATAAAATCTACTTTGCTGTAGTGTTGTTCAACATATCTGTCATATTTGTTTTCTTACAGTGAAAGATTTTTTTTAAGACTGAATAGAAATGGCTTGCCAAAATGTCCAGAAAAGCCTGAAAGACACTGTTCTCTCTTTGTGGTGAGTTCTTCCTATTGTCAGTCGTTGTTGTCCTGGGTATTGAAAATAGAAGTTGGATTAAATTGTTATTCTGTAGTTGACTCAGAACCGCTCCCTAAGCTTTTGCATTGTCATGAACATCAACTCTAAAGGCTGGTTGAAGTGTATTGCTGAACTCCCAAGTTGAATGTTTTCTGGCAATATGTGGACACTTATCTAAGCTTCCACGTGGGCATATGTACCAGTCTTTCTCCTGCGACAAGGTTCGGTTCTTCATTTTACACCCAAAAAGGTTGTTTATGCAGCACTCTGTACTTGCAGAATATTAGGAATTGCACAAATGCATCACTGCTGTTGAAGACACACAGTGAGTCTCCTGTGACCTCCCACTGATTTTGCTGCATTACAGCATATTCTAGCCCATGATATTTTAGGACAGTTGTTTTGAGTGCATGACAGCCCATTTAAAGTGTTAAAGGAATAATTTGTTAATGCTGTATAAATGAACTCACTGCTCATTTATCACTTTCACTGGCGGGGAAGCACTGTGTAAAGATCTCTTTAAATGTCACGTTTTAGTCAGGAGTCAGAAATAATGAGTTTCTGATCTTGCGCAGGATTTGGGTAGCAGTGAACTCAGGAAGGACATCTATATCACTGTGCACATTATCCGAATAGGTAGGTATAATTGTCTGTGAGTAGACATCTTACATTTGTTAGACATATGACAGTAAATAAAAGAAAACTGCTTGGGGTCAGCTTTGGGATTTGTTAGATTACCTAGGCCCTTGAATAAGTTTTTGGGAAAGAAAAATGCCTGGATTTTGATGGAAAAATTGCTTTGAATTTCTCAGCATTATTTTGTGTGAATTTTCAAGTTTACTGCTAATTGAGCTTAGATGCAGGATATTTTGTTACTATCACAAAACAAAATGAAAGTGTCAAATATGAACTCTGTTAAGATGATGGAGTTGTCTTTGGGGAGTCCATTCGTGTTCCAAAGAGAGTGATTTCAAACATCCTCTGTTCATAGAAAAACTTGCTTGGGAATTTAATGCACCTAATTAGTATATAATATTTGATGTATATCTGAAATTGTTCAGATGAATTTTGTCTTCTCTCTGACCCTTTTAAAAAGGGGGAGAGGGAAAGAAGTGGAGAAAGTGTCCTAATAATTTTAATCCCTGATGTTATAGACAGATATCTAGTCCTCTGGAACAAGGTGGAAGAGAAGAAAAGTGTACATTTGTGTTAGGTATTTATTTTAAGAAGTTATCCTCTGGGCTGTACTGATGTGAAACAATAATCCTTGGGTCTGCTTCTGACCTCTTAGAAATATTGTTTTCTTTGTAAACTGTCTCTGTAGTTGCATCAGTGCAGCACTAAATATAACTTTTCTTCCTATTTTTGAAAGATATTTTGGTTTGAAATACAGTCACTGTAACTTGTGCTGAGTTCAGAAAAAACTTGTTACAAAGTAAACACTATTTTACAGCTTTGAGGAATAATTTTTCCTTGCATTTTCATGCTGGTTTAGTGTTTCATTCAAATATCAAAATATTGTGTTTTGGTTTTATTGGCAATGATTGGGAAAGGGTATGGTAAGCTCTGATGTAATGTAAGTATATTTGGTAAGAATAAATGCTGTGAAGAAGAATAAAGAGTAGAATTTTTCCTATTGTATGTTTTTCAAATATATTCTCAGTCAAGTTTATAAATGAACCACTGAAATATTAAAAAGTTAAAATAAGATTTATATGCTACATAGTGTGAAAATGAACAATTACTCTTCTAGCTGCTGTGATGCATAGGAATATTTGGAGGAGGCATTGCCCTGCAGCAACTACAACCATAGGCTTTTCTTTTCAGAAATTAAGACTTGGTGGGAAAGATACATAGCTGCCAGTGCACAATTGAATAAAATCGTTAGAAAGAGGGCAGTTTCAAATGCCAGGAACACAGCAAGAAGATTGATCAATTGTATTTAAATGAAATAGAAAAGGCTAGGAAAAATTTTTTGTTTCAAATCTGTTTTCCTTGGCTGCTGCCTTCTTTCCTTATCATAAATTGTTCTTCTGCCCTTTGTCATCTTTCCTCCCCATGTTTCGTATCTACGTAATTTTTCTGCAGCTGGTTGATTATCCACTTGCTAGCCAGTTGCCTATTTGGAAGGAGCATTTGATTACTAAATTTTAATGGCTCAATCACAGCACCTCTCATATAAATCACGGGTAGCAACAACCACGGTAAAATAATTCTTATTGGACAGCAAGTGTTGAACACTGTCATGTCTGAACTCTAAATTTAATTTGGTGATGTCGTGAGTGTGCTATCACTGGGTATCAGAAAGTGTTGTTTGTTGAGTGGAGGTCATGAAAGGATGAGCAGTACCTCTGATGTGATACCTTTCAAGATCAGCACATTTGTAGTGGAATTCCTGTCATCATAAAGTAGTATAAAGATGGACCAGATTTGCAGAATACACTTAGCATTGTCTGCTCAGACCTGTCACTATACTGAGCTGATTGCTCTCTGCCTCCCTTCTGTGGTTTTGCGAGAGGCAGTTCCATGGATTATGCATCAAATGTGTATTTTGTTTGGCAGGACGAATGGGAGCTGGTGAAAAGAAAAATGCCTGCAACGTACAGTATAGACGGCCCTTTGGCTGTGCAGTCCTCAGTATTGCAGATTTGCTGGCAGGAGATTCAAAGGATGACCTCGTCTTGAAAGTATACATGTAAGGAATGCTTTTTTCTTAATTTTTAGAAGTGTCTTAGAGTCAGTTTGCATCAGAAGCAATGATGTTAAAAGCAGTGAGAGTAAATAGCTGTATCTCCTTTCTGTTCTAAAATGTGTAGTAACTAATTTTTTATTATTTTTTTGGCCACAGTTTGGAAATTTTAGCTAGTTCTATAGACTTATTTATAAAACGGGATAATATTAAAGATAAAGGTTACATACTTCTAGATCTTTGTGTATGTTAGCATTATTCACATCCTTTTAAGAGCTCTGGAGCTTTCTTTTTATGGCAACATGAAGTGCTTTTAGGACTTGTTTAAACACCTTGTGCTGCCTAGGCAGCTAGTAGAAGTACTTTATAACTACAGAAAAAAGCAGTCAGAGTATCTTTTTGTGAAATTAAGCAATTATATAATAGGAATAACAAAAGTGTAAAAGGCAGTTAGTGCTGGAGAATGAAAAATCAAAAATAGATTTAAAAATGAATGGTTGATTAAATAGTGGATTTGGGCTGATAGTAATTGGAAGAAAGTTCAATTTTCTAGTTGTAGCAACACAGTGCATGTAATGTCCTGCTGATCTTGGACATTAGAGTAAGAACCATTTTGTGGAGTGGTCTATTCTAAATACATAAACCTGGGACACACATTGTCATGCACAGGAGGAAGTTCTGCCCCTCCCAGGGTTGGCACTCAAATCTTGGAAGCATGGAAGCCCTTCAGGCAGCCTTTCTCCTCTCCTCTGTATCCCTCTGTGCTGAATTAGAGCTGCTGGAATCAGTGCTGCAGAAAAGCAATTTAGTGTGACAGTGGACACGTGGGCTAGCACTTATTTAGACTCCCAGGACGTTAAAGTCAAATAAGTGTTCGCTGATGGTTAACAAATCGTTAGATTTGTCTGCTAATTATATTTATTTTTTTTTTAAATCATGCCTTTTTGTTTTAAAATAACAAAACAACAGAAGAAGAAATGTCATTTAAAACTAGATTTGATGCTAAGACTACCTCCAGTCTAAACCATGAAAAGGGATCATTAGAACATGGTCAGTTTTTCCGTTTGGAAAAGCAGCTGTTTTCTAAATATATACTGAAATGTAATTAGCTTTTTCACTGACTGCCTCCTGAAGATCACATCCTATTTTAAATAACATTGAAGTGTATGGCACAGATTTTTCTGTTTGCCAAGACCAGCTCTGAGTCCTCTGTCTCCTCTTGAGTGTCACAAGATAGATTTCTGTGTGGTTTAGCGCTGAAGAATAGATCTATACAGATGATGAACTTGGTCACGGCTGAGTTCCTGAGCGTAATTGCTCATATCTTTCTCCCACCCTTTGCCACACGAAGCAGATATTTTCATGGTGCCTTTCTCAAATGGTAAGAGCACTCTCACGCTTTCCAACGAGACAGGCAGTTTCATGAGGCTTTATTAACTCCTATTGTGTTATTAGTTTCATGAACAAAAGAGGATTTGTTCAGAGATATACGGTGAAGCCGGTCTGAAAAACTTGTGTTCCTATTTCAGGGTTAAGAAAGTTATCATTTTTCTAGGTGCAACACAGAGAGTGACTGGTATCAGATCCATGAAAATATCATTAAAAAGCTGAATGCACGTTACAACTTGACAGGCTCCAATGCAGGTGAGTAGGTTGCCGTGTTTCTCTTTGCATTCTTAGGGTTTTCTTAGTTTGCAAATGAAGTGGCTCTATTTTAGAAGAACTAATGTCTATGAAAGAAATATTTTTTCCCATAGAGAAAAATACTCGTATTAGATGAAAGTGATGATATTGCCATTCATGTGCACATTTAAGAAAAAATGTCACTAAATTTTCTTCAAGGAACTGCATAATACAAACTTCTATTCTGTGCTGACGAGCTACAGTTTGCTTTGGAGTTTTGTTCATATGTGGGACTGATCAAGTTATTGATCCATGCTTCTTGACATTTCTGCTTCACATTTTCATCAGGAATTTGCCATTGCCATTGTGTATTAAACTTCAGAAGAAAAATTAGCTGGAAGCTACCAGTCTGATCTGCATTCCTACTGGTAGCTCTGCATTCCAGCTAAGCAAGATGCAGAGTTGGTATTTTAGAACGTACCAATAGTCCTCCATAGTCAGCTATATGTTACTGTAACTGTCATCAAAATAAATTCCAGTGTAAGACTTAAGAAATGGGAGACAACTGACCTTTGTTATTGTGAGATGCTGGTTTGACCCATAGGAGATGTTGATTTTTCTTTTTTTTTGTTGTTGTTTTTTTTTTAAATGCCAACTTAACTTTTTCTGAATGCTGTCATCCAGAGACGCAGTCAAACTTGAAATGAAATAACCCAAAATAAGTCTATTGTCCTTGTATTCAAATATTGTTTTCCCTGTGAAACATTAGTTAGTTTAAATATGACTATAGAAAAATCTCATATGAACTAATTTTCCAGGTTTTACTGTAATTGTAATACCTTTCATGTTGTAGACTTTGTGCTTCTTTAACGTGATTTCAAGCATAATGATTATCTTGAAAAAGCATGTTCAACAATCTTTTGTGGATGAACAGAAATCACATAAAAGCTCATGTATTTGTTAGAACTGAAGTTATATATTTAACCATTTCTAATCCCATTATTTTCTCATATAGAATCTAGCCACATTTATACATGTATTTAAGGTTTAGAATATCATCCATCTTATTGGACAATAAATATAAAAAGCATGTAGTGAAAATACAGAAGTACGTTACTGAGTAAGTAATATGTTGGGCTTCTTAAATACGTTAACCATATTAATGAAAAACAACTTACTCCTGGTCATTCTGACTGTCCACGTAATACCTGCTTACTCTGTGATACATTGCCTATCCTATTTCATTCTCATGAAATAAAAGTTCACAGTTAAATACCCAGTTGTCCTAGGAGACATTGGATAAATTTGAATACTCTTAATTATATGAATATTCAACATGAAAGACATGTGGGACATGAATTTTTTTCCAGGTTACAGTGGGCTGGAAACTAAAGCTAGCAAATAGAAGATCAGTTATGTTTTTAAAAGGGCTGTCCAGGGGAAGGAGGCAAAGAAAGAAGGTCAGCACAGAATTCCAGTAATGCATGTGAAGGTTGGAAAGGGAGGGAGGAAATAAGCAGTAATGCCCCTTGGAGTACTGACCGACTAAAAGATAAACTATGAAAGGTTATTTACATTGCACACATGAAATTTGTTCCTCTGTGACTGCTTAGCAGCCTGAAAAAGTACTTGCAAGGCTTTAGCAATACGTTCAGATACTTCTGCTGACACCTCATGGAAAATATTGTTGTTACACTGCTTTCTAATTCTCTGCTGTCTTTTTCTGTAATACTATTGAATGGCTGGTTCTGAAGTCTCATTAGCCTTTTCTGCCATGTTATAGTAGTCAAAAAAGGAGAAAATCTTGCATTACAGGAGGCATGGGTCTTTTCTCTCTCTTAGGAACTATTGTCGGTATAAGCCAAACGTAGAAAAACTTGAATTTTTGGTTTATATTACACTTGCCCTTTTCAAATCATGTTAAAAAGACTTAAGAAAGGAAACACAGTAAATAAACAACAGCAAAGATCCTTCAGACTATTGTCTATCCTCTAGGCTTGCTCCCTCTTCAGATTCATCCTCTACAGTTTCTTTCAGCTTAGGAGATTTTTATGCAAAGTCTTTAGTTTCCACAAATTGTTTTCTCCCACTGCTGAAATAGTTTATAAGATAATTCATAATATTCTTCAGGAAAAAAAAAAATTCTTCCAGTTTTCTGGGGAAAACTAAAAAAGAACTCAAAACGTACTTTCAGTGTCTTGCATGTACAACATATATTGCCAGACTATAGCATTTGTATTTAGCATTCAAACCCCCACTCCCCAAAATAGTACATTTTCTACTTCAACTGTTCTGTTCTTAAGTACAGAATCCTCTGGCATCTTACTCTCAACTTGTGTCTAAAAAAGATCAAATACAGGCAAATGACCGTCACTTCTCAATACAGCCCAGAAAGGAGCAGGGGCAGAGGTTCATCCTCTTTCCTTTTCTTGGTGATACAGGAACGGAAGGACTTAGTCTTATGGATAATTTGGCATCATTTGCTGGAGTGGGAACTGGACTGTCTTTTCTGTATTAATTTCCAGCATAACAAAGACTAGAGTAGCAGGTAGTGGATCAAATTCCCGTTCACCACTAGTCTTTGTAGCTGGTGTCAGGTATCAACTTACTGGAAGACACCTCGTTGCCTAGTGTAGAAGATCAAACCATTAACGCAAAGGTCAAATTGTAAAGGATTTGCTGCATTTAGTGGCATTGTTATTACTTACATTGAGTTTTTAGTATTTGTAGAGTAAGTACTATTAGATCTAGATGATTTCTTAATTGTTAAGCAAATCAGGTTTCATTAATGTCTGGAGCGTGGCTGGCTATAAATACTATTTTTCTTATATATTTTCTTAGAATTAGAAGCCAGTTACTTTGTTTCAAAATGCAAAAATCTGTGGAAAAATGAATATTGCTGCAGAAAGATTGCACCTAATTATGTCAGTCTTACAAGGAGAATAATGCATTTCTATTCCTGTATCTGTAGGACCAGAGATCAGTGAAATGTATACTACAGACCTAGAAAACACTTACTGGCTTGTCTCAAACTATACAAAATCATCCTTTATCTCCTTTTAGTATATTTTAGATAGCGAAGCCTAGCCAAAGTCATCGCTTTCATATCAAAGCTTGGGCGTCTGTCAAACATCAAAATTTCTGTGTAGGGTTCTGTGTAGGGTTTGCAGCTTGAGACATAGTCGCAGATCTTGTTCTTTGGGTATAACTGTGAAATTGTACTCTGGACCTTTCTTGGGACTACAATAAACAGACAGTATTGGATGTGGGCTGCTTTTTTCTTTAGTAAAGCAGGCAGTAATGCACAAAGTGCCTTGTAAACTGTTATTGATCATATAATAGCTGCTTCGTTTGCCCACAGAATTACTGTGCCATGAGTGAACCTGTTGATTTTTAAAATGTTTTGAAGTGCATTTTAGGACAAGTGGCAAGAGAACAAGGCCAAATCTGGTTGTTGTTAAACACGGTTTTATACAAAAAAAAATAATAAAAAAATCAGAGAACACAACTCCAATTGTGCATACTTATACAGAGTCACGATTTTCTTTTTTTTCTCCTGATTTTTAGTATGATTTTATCATGTGCAACTTTATATTTTTGCCTGTGACAGTACTTTAGACATTCAAAAGTTGAAATGTGATTTTTGTAATGCAGCATGCGATGATTGAAGGAATGTCTGGTAATTGGAGCAGTCTTTTATGTCTAGTGTTTGGAGCAGTCCTTTGGGCTCTGAAGGTAGAGGGTTCTTGTCCACAAAAATTACCCACTTAGAACTGTGAGCAAGTTACACACTTAAATAGTGACAGTTCTTACTGTAATCCCTACTTAAACACCACCATCACCTTCAAAGTACCTCCTTAGGGACAAGGTCTTCCTGTAGGCACCTAAAACTAAAGTAGCATTTCTGCCACTGCTTAAAGTTGAGAACAGGTGGGTAGTTGGGTGCACCCAGGACACTTGCACCGTCAAGATGTGGGTGCGCTAGCTTCAGCTTACTGAGCACTAGACTGAAAAAAAAATGCTGGATGTAACAACCCCATGCAGCGCTACAGGCTTGGGAGGAGTGGCTAGAAAGCTGCCCAACAGAGAAGGACCTGGGGGTGTTGGCTGACAGCTGGCTGAATATGAGCCAGCAGTGTGCCCAGGTGGCCAAGAAGGCCAACGGCATCCTGGCCTGTATCAGGAATAGTGTGGTGAGCAGGACTAGGAAAGTGATCATCCCCCTTGTACTCAGCACTGGTGAGGCCCCACCTCAAGTATTGTGTTCAGTTTTGGGCCCCTCACTACGAGAAAGACATTGAGGTGCTGGAGCGTGTCCAGAGAAGGGCAACGAACCCGGTGAAGGGTCTAGAGCACAAGTCTTATGAGGAGCAGCTGAGGGAACTGGGGTTGTTTAGGCTGGAGAAAAGATGGCTGAGGGGAGACCTTATCGCTCTCTACAGCTGTCTGAAAAGAGGTTGTAGAGAAGTGGGGTTTGATCTCTTCTCCCAAGTAACAAGTGATAGGACAAGAGGAAACAGCCTCAAGTTGCACCAGGGGAGGTTTATATTGGATATTAGAAAAAAATTCTTCACTGAAAGGGTTATCAAGCATTGGAAGAGGCTGCCCAGGGAAATGATGGAGTTGCCATCCCTGGAGGTATTTAAAGGACGAGTAGACGTGGTGCGTAGGGACGTTGTTTAGGGGTGGTTTTGGCAGTGTTAAGTTGATGGTTGGACTTAGATGATCTTCAAGGTCCCTTCCAACCTAGACAATTCTATGATTCTATGACTGCTGACTCTCATGCCTACGCAATTTCAGGGAATATATAAATATCCACTGGGTTTAGCAGAGAAATTATTTACTCCAGTGTTTGAGACATTCTTCAAAGACAGGAAACGTCTTGGTTCAGGCTCTGATTTGGAAAATGATTTTCAGTGTGTCCCAGATGAGCATACTAATCACTTGGCTTCTCAGACTTCCCTGCAGCAACTGTTCAACTTTGTATATAATCAGAAAGTATTCATTATACCATGGGGAAAGTGAAAGTGGCTCTAAAGCCTGTCAAGTAGCGCATGATTTTCCTAAGTGTGATATGTATTCATGTCCTCTTAGCAAACCCTATAGAGAAGAGATTTAAACCTTGGTCCCATGTTACATGTGAATATTCTCCCCAGTGAGTTATCTTATAAAAAGCATATTAAAAATGGATGAAAAATGCACTACAACTTCCTCTTTCTTTGCCTTCCTTTGAGAAGAAAGACTAGATAGCTTAGTTTTAAGGGGATGCAAGACATTCATTTTCGCTCTGCTTTTTATTTAGGTTCCTAACACTCTCATGTGTAAGCTCCTGTGTAAATGCCGATTTAGATACTCTTATAACAAGTCTTGAAAAGCTGCGTGGGCCTGATGCAGTAATTCTTAAGAGCTAAGACAAGGAGACACATGCTTTTCAGTAATTACAGCAAAGAAGGTGAAAATCCTTTTAAATCCTATAGAGATTAAATTACTGGTGTAAGAAATTATAAACGCATCTAGCTGCTTTTTAGCTTTGGACTCTTCCATGGATTCCACGAAAATAGCAAATGTAGTGGGAAGGTCTTTTCTGTGCCATTATCTTGGAATGCTCGGATGAACTAGACAAAAGTCATATAACCTAATTGCATGTTTACTGAACGCAGTGTGGTGTGTTCTGTGGTAGCAATGCCAAACCTACATTACAACTCCACTGGAATCACTGTTAATTATGCATTAACTTTAATTGATGGGATGGCCTTAAGCTTTAGAGGGAACACATTCAAAATGGTGCAATTCCTCTTGCCACTCTTGGCTCAAGCATGATTTCTTCTTTTTCTTTTTTTTTCTTTTTCTTTAATATCATGGCAGTGTTAATTTTTTAACAGATGCATAGTGGGTCAAAATACAGCTCTTGAAAAATCTACGTAAATCATATCCTCATACATACAGTTTAGGTAATAAAAAGAATAAAATCAGAAATTACTATATAGTATCTAGTTGTTGGCAGGAACATGGATTTTTAAATATGATGGAGGGAAGCACTGAATAGGGAGGTTGTTTTTAAGAGAAATCCAGGTTGTGGTTTGATTTCTAAAGATTGTCTGAAGTCTGTCAGCCACAATCTGTTAATTTCTTTCTTTAAAAGAGAAAGATGCACAAGTAGGTTTTTCAAATTAATAGTTTACTGTCTGTAATAAATTCAAACTTTTTTCCATGTACCTGTGCAAAAATCTGCAGGCAGAGGGCTATACAAAGTGATGCTGCCTAATAAAAGGAGACTGGTCAATAATTGGGCAATTGCATAATGCCCTGATTGAAGCATGGAGGACTCGAAGCCCATATTGTTTATGGATGTTTGCTAAGTATCCCATCGCAAGAAAGGACAAACTGTCATCTTAAGAGGAAAGTTATTCATTAAATTAGTTTAATTTAAATTTAGGTATTTTAAATCATCTAAAGTAAGTTAGGTTGGAAGGGTCCTCAGTAGGTTATGTGGTCTAGCACCAGTTCAAAGAGGAACCAGCTTCAAAGTGGGATCTAGGATTTTTGAAGTTCATTTTGACTTCGCTCAGTCAAAGGCGAATTTCATTACACTGCTATCATTTTCATTCAACTGGACCAAAGTAAGTTTCATAAAGCAAACTTACTTGTTTTTAGGGAACTATTGCTACCTTATATGTGTTCTTTTTCTTTGCCTTGTGCACATCTCAGTGTAGCTCAGTGGTTGTATTAGACTCAGTCAGAGAAGGCACAAAGTAGAGCAGCCCAATGCATGAACTTATCTGAAAAAATACAAGTTCTGAGATGAGTATGGCAATGGAGGCAGTTGGAAAGAAACAGTGGTACATGCTTTGGGGCAGTATATGTCTTCCCATGCCTATTTACCTGCGTTCAACAGCTTCTTGGCACTCTAATAACTGTCATTTCTCTATGGTTATTGTCAAACAGTGAGAAATTAAAAAAAAAAGGCAGAAAACCATATACTTTGGGTGTTTAATCTCCTGTTTCACAAAAAGCAAGCTTTGGCTGACAAATTCCTTGATATGGAGGGGGAAGCCTGTTAAAATCCTTATTTACCTTGCAGCGGAGAAACTGCAGAGGCCCCATGAAGTGATGTGACTAAGGACCATCACTTTTCCATACTTTATGATGAATATTTGAAGAGGTAAAATACAGCAGGGAATTGGTAGTTCATAAGTTTACTGAGTGCAGTGTTTTTAGGAACAGATCTGTGGTAACTTACAGCATTTTCTAGATAGAAGAAGTAGTGTGACTATGTTTGTGTGACACTACCCAAGCAGTTCACAGCATAACCCCACTCAGAGTCGTTGCAAGGAGAGCTTCTTCCTGTGAGTCAGCGTGAGAAACGTCAGATGGGAAACAAAATGTGCATTTCCTGCTGGGAGCAGATATAACTGTTGGCCGTGAAAAGGAGGTGTAGGCTCACAGCGCGGAGATGAGTGGAGCAATGGCTGGTGGAAAATGTCAAAGAATGAGGGCAGGAGTGGTAACACACTCGACAGAAGATAGAACAAAGTACATAACTTTTAGGTAACTCATGAGCACATGGTTAATCACATCAAACTACCCCCTGCATCTGTGCTCAGCTAAGAAGAGAAGTTCTCTTGGGTTTGTGTGTTCTCGGCAGGGTTCACAGATGTGTCAGAGGTGCACTAAAATGTATTTTGTATCTATACATGGCTAACATTTAAACAGCAAGCGCATTTGTTTAATTACTCTGGTTCTATTACAATTTATTAATCTGTCAGTTTTAATCTTCGTTATGTTTTCTGACAAGGAGATTATATGTATTCCATTTTGATGTGTTAGTTGTCACTGAAGGCTGCTATGTGAAATACATTTAAAATAAGAATAGTGCTCATGTGCTTCACTAAGTACACAATGAATTAAGGCATTCCTTTTTGTTCTCAATAAATGCTAAAGCTGAAATTTTAAATGTAAAGAGAATTTTGCACATAAATTGTTTCTCAAGATCATTTGGCCCTGAATGACAATGCTGACGTATAAAAAAGCCAGTTTGAGAGCAGGTTTTTAGAAAAGAATTTGTGGAACTTTACTTTTTCAAGTACTTTTTACAGGATGGATGATATTGTTCAGCAATCTAAGGTTTACCCTTTTCCCAAATTCAGGGGTAACCAAATCTTTTAAATTTGTAGCGTAATCTAGCATGTAAAGTTAATTATGGTAGTTTGGGGAAAAGATATTAATCCTTAAATATGGCAGACTTATAGACCAGTCGGATGTAATTTTGTACATTTTTGCACCGGTTCAAGCTTGTGTTGTTGTCTGTGAAAGTTCTGGCTTTACCATGAGGCTTAAAAAAATCAAATTCAAGGTAGGTTTTTGGTGTAGTTATCTGTAAGTGTCCTTCCTATAACATGACTTGTAGACTGTGCTGGAGATAAGGGCTCTAATAAAGTTAAATTCATACTGTCCTCCTGGGTGTTGCTAAAAGATTTGTTTTCAGAGAAGAATTAAAAATATGCAGTTGTGATACTGTCAGGGACATCTATCCAGGAGAAGCTTGGTGTTCATCGCAGTACTGCAATTATGCATGTGGTTGAAATGGCACCCAATTTAAACCCGGAACGTCCTAGCTAAGTCTACATAATGTGAATAGCTGACTCATATTTCCACCTTGGAGTTGGATTATGTCTTAGCAGCGAGGTTTTTATAAGCCTCTTCCAAAAATTTGTTCTGCTTGTTACTATTCAATAGTGTTAACTTTCTTTACTTTATCTACTGAAATAAGAAAAAGTCTTAAGACTACTTCAAATGATATATTGTAGAACATACACGCACGATTTTAGCTTCTTCAAGGGTTATATTTACAGATTCATTACAAACGTTACCTGGGCTTTTATGATAGTGGGGATTTGTTTTTTAACACTTTCTTTAGGTCCCAATTAAATGTTGACTGTTTCTTTATTTGAAATAAGACACATAAGTGGAATGCAAGTAGCTAAATATCTAATACAATGGTGTGAAAACTGTTTGCATGGCAGAGCCGCACTTCGTGAAGGAGAAAATAACAGGTGTTTTACTGGAATATTTTGTCTGTTTTTTCACTAGAAGCAATATAAATCACTTATAATTGTAAAATTGTGTATTTTGTGCACTGGCTAATATTCTAGTTAACAAAACAGTATGTAAAAATGTAGTTATAAAAATTTTGGAGCAAGATGATGCACTTTGCAATATAGCAATGTAGTGTGGAAATGGGTATTGACGTGCTGTGTGCATTGTTAATAGAAAAGGGCGTCAATGGGCTTACTAGGGTAAGAATTGGAGAAATTATTGCTGACATCTTTATTGTCTATGTAAGGAGGCTAATTACATGCTTATAATAGTCATTTAGCCTTCTGGTCCTTTAACCTTCATCCTATGGTGGCTCTGGCAAGAAATACTTGAGGCTCTACCATCCCCCCGTAAAGAAATTCCAAGCCAGTTTTCTTGTGATAATATGATGCCATTTGCATTTAAGTGTTTGTTCCACGTGAAGAAGAAAAAAACCCCAACTTTCCATACTTAAGGACATTTCTGAGAAAAGCCTTAGGTACAAGAGCTCATTTAATTCATAATCTCCAAGAAAGTTGTCAAAAATTTGCAAAGGCTTTTTTTCTTGCATTCTTTTTTACTGAGCTAAAAACAGAATTTAAAGCTGAGGAAAAGAGAGAGTTTGGAGTTTCCTTTGACAATTCAAAGTAATCACAATCAAATCTTTAATAAAGCCAGCAAGGGCTGAATCTATGTTTTCTCCCTGTTCCCAGACTGTAATTCGTGGGATTTACTACGTAGATTTTGCTGTGGCCAAATTGCACAAGATTTATACAATTTTTTTTTCCCAGATCACATTGCATCAATAAAGCATTTCTTTCCCAATAACAATGTGGAAATCTACTGGTATAATCTTTGCAGTGGTAATTCGGACAGTTTAAATACTATCAGAAATGGGAACACCTGTATGCTTTCAGAATACTTTTAACACCCTTAGGCAGCTTTATTTGGACAGATGCCTTATTTTATTACTTTTCCTAAAATACAAACAGTGCTGAATTATCATTCTGTCCGATTTTTTTTTTTTCTATCAGCTTCCTGAGCAGCTGCTAGGCATTTTCTTCTTAATATGATCTAAGATCCTCTGCCTCCAGTAGACAGAAGCTGAATGTAAATGCCTTCCCCTCCCCCCAGAAGCTCAAATGCAAATAAGTGGTCTGTAGGCATAATGAACAGTTGCTTTTTGTCATAACTAAATGCAGAAATCAATAATGCGGTATAAAAGCTGTTTTAAGGTAAAATGACAGATCTAACAAAAATCTGGAATGCTTATTCAGCAACTCGTCAATTTTCTGTCTTCTCTTTCATCTGAATGATAAAAATAATCTGTGGTGAATTATGGTACAAGTTAATTGTGAGAAATTTCATGTGCTTGCAAAAGAAATAAAGCAGATCTGTGTGCGGCACCACACAGAGTTTTGCAGTAATATTTTCAAAACTGGAGTAAGTAAAGAATAATAGCTAACACAAAAGGTTTTAATTACCACTAGGGAGGTAATTGAAATTTTTTCTGAGGGTACAAAGCTACACTATGTACCTAATTAAAGAAAATGTGCCAGTCCTTCAGAGACTGAGTAATCATTTGCATTGTTATGTTTTAGCTCCTAATGTTCTAGAAATGGAAAATTCACAGTTATGAAGTTTTGGATACACTCTAGTTCTTATAGATGGTGTAATGATCATATCGACCACAGTCAGATGCAGCATTTGGTGGCATGTTACAGTTTTCTATTTTGCTTTGTCTGTGCACAGCTGTTCCATCAGGAATGCTCTTATTTTTTTCTGAAGGTGATAATTTTATTGTCTAGTGCATGAAATGAGAAAGAACTGATGTTGACATACATCATCAGAATGGAATAAAGTAAAACTAAAGGGTATTACCTTTGTAATATGATAGAAAAGGCCTTCATGTTTCCTGAGGAGAAATGCCAATGAATTCACTTTCTATCTCCATATACAAAAAGAATATCTCTGCATTCTTTTGATTGCATTCCTTCTCCTTGAGTGTCTTTTCCCAGAAGTGTTCTCTCCCAGATTGGCTGCTGACCAAATTCTTTGGAAACCTGCTCCACCTTGACCCTGTCTAATTACTGTCTGGTGATTAAACCTTCCTTTCTAGCAGTGGTAACATTTCCTCTCCACCCCTTCCTTTCTTCTCCATAGAGATAGCTTTAATCACTTGTAAATTGAGTTCAGTGGCTTTCTGCCCATTATGTATGCAAAATTCTGGTTACATTTTGGTGAGGGAGGTGGTATCGTTCAACTAGTCGTTTCGTCTTTGTTTTGTAGTGTGTCTGAGGCAATCCCTCTTCACTTCAATTGAATGTGCAACCTTCTGAAAATCTGAATGGCTCTGTGATGTGTCAGTATGTTTAAAATGGTGTTAGTTAACTCTAACTGAAGTGATAGTCATGTAACTTGATTTATAATAACGATACAAAGTTTAGTCCCTTGTAAATGGGAGTTATTCCATCTTTTTAAAGTACCTCTTCCCCATGACTTTTATTTCAGATGTATGGTTCCTCAGTCTTGATGGGTATCTAGTTTCTTTGGCAAGTGTATTGTATTTTTATAGACCCATAAATATGGGGTTGCTCAGTCACCGTACGCCACTTTCCCATGTTGAAACTATTGACCTTCAGACTTCAGAGGGGCAGTGGAAGGGTGAGCAAGGGATAGATACTGGAGAGATTGTGTGTATTATGTCATTTTAGCAGTATTTTTTTGGAGTATGTTAGTATCATTGTAAATGGACTAAAAATAACTCTTTGATTAGACAGTTATAACTTTCATTAGGATTAAAAATTAGGTCCTGGCTTTTCATATACAGTGTGTTCCTTTTGCCCATCACAAGATCCTGAATGTAACAAACCTGTGGGAATAAAAGCAACTTATTCTGTAACTTGGGTGTCACACCTCAGTAACAGTAGGCATCTTGTGATTTTAGGTGCTTAAAGGAGAGGAGGATAGTTTCCTTGCAAAATTAGGGGAGCTTTGAGAGAGCAATCGGAACACTTAACTGGGGATCGCCTTCTTTTCATTAATTATATAAAATCCTTATGCTTCTAACTTTAGCATTTTTACCAGATCTATCAGCTCTTCTGTTTTCATTCTTTTTAATTCCCTTTTCATTTGGCAGCTGGATCCTCAGTGGCAAGATTGTTAACTTGAAACCTTGGTTTTCGGGGGTTCTTCAGGCTTCTTTCTCTGTGCATCTGCATCTTTC
>NW_009647572.1:5487376-5533504 GCF_000708025.1 Charadrius vociferus | reverse complement strand
CGACTGTTTACACCATATAACATTTTAAAGTAACTTTGCTATCTATAATCCGATGTTCCTCCTTATTTTGAAGAGTTGGGGGATGCATGCCATTTATATTCCAAAGACATATTTAAATGACAGGTAAAGTGACTAAACCATGTTTTAAGCATGTTCACTGAGAGATTTTCTTGATGCCTTTGGATATAAAAAGATGACTCCTCATTTTCTAACAATGAATGCTGTGAAATACAGACCTCTAATACCTTTCTCGTCTTGCATGAGCAAGTACTTCAAATCTTTGACAGGCAGCTTATTTCTTAAGTTAAAACTATTTTGCCATTGATGAGGTTTTTTGACACATCTAATTTTTGAGCTAAATAAAGTTCTTCAATGAAATCCGTGAAATTTTTACACAAAGAAAACTATAGCACTATTTGGATTTAAGGTCTTCAACTTTTTGTCTAGAAAACACAATAACTTTACTCAGCACCAGGAAGTGTCCAATATCTGATTAACAGTGTTATGGTTGATGTGATCTGGAGCAATGGCAAATGCTTTTTAAGTTTCCAACAAAACAGTGCAGTAGGGGCATATGAATATACATATGTATGTATAAAAATTTCTTAAAATATAAAAGAAACAAGATTGGAGGTGGGCTAAATATCCATATTTGTAAGAAAGCTATACCCAGCCTTGCTCTTCCCATCCAACGATGAAAAACTTTTCACTTGCTCTAACAAAGTCTGAATTTTGCCTGTATGACTTCTTACCAATGTCCTGTACCATCAGCTGGCCACAGTGTGGTTTGTTTTCTCGTGTATACCAATAATAATTGTCACTACTTCCTAAAAGTTAACTAGATAACCACAGAACAAGTTCCCATTACCAAAAGAATTAATGTCCATAGCATTAAATACAGTCTGTAAAATAGAATAGACTTCACTGAATGTTTTTACTTGTAAGATTTGGTTTTGTACTCAGTTGGAGACATGTAGGTAAGCTGTTTTTCATAAGAGAATGGAAGTCTGGTCACATTATCACGTTCTCTGGAGTTGCCAAAATAATAAAATGTTAAGTATAGGTAAGAGGAAAAAGATAAAAGTTGTCATGCTAATTAGATCTCTGATCTCTTTAGTACAGTAGCTTGGACTGGCAGTACTAAGGACAGATTTTTCCAATCTCTGATTTAAGAACTGTCAAACTTCAAGTAAATTTATTTGGTTAAATAGCATCATGGTTGTAGGGGAAATTTCTTCCAAAGCCCAAAGGACCGATGACCTTGTTCAGTCTGTGTGTACATGCTATTTACTTCAGCTTAATCTAAAGTTAATTATGACTCCTCTGAGTTGTCTGTTTATCTCCAGTTGTTCAGTCCGTATGAAGAGTTTGCTCTTATCTTCTCCTTGATCTGTATGTTGACACGTGATATGCTGTAGTAATGTTGAAGGTCAAGGAAGATTAATCTTTACAAGCTGTATCATACTGACACTTGCCTCAGTGATTATATTTGAAATAACCAAGGGCATGCATGTTGTTTTTGTTAATCTTAGCTGTAATCATAGAATTATAGAATGCATTGGAAGGGACCTTTCAAGATCATCTAGTCCAACCCCCAGTAATGACGTATACTGTTTGCAATTTATTTGTATATTGCAGATACAGCAAATGAAGTTATTCTTCCTTGGTTCTAGAGGAATAAATGTTGGGAAATGATTATATGGACACCCTTGCATTTTGCGTGTCTTCTAGCAAACATAGGAAAGACCACGATTGATTAGATCTGATGATTATTGAATAAAAGTTGTAATTGCAGTCATTATGAAATTACTGTGCCTCAGTAAAAAATACTGATTATGCCTATTGCTTTATTAGAGTTTATTTCTTCAGATTTTGACTTAATGACTTGTATAACTTTGTGTCAGCTTAAGTGATGCAGTGTAATGACTCCCACATTTCTCCTATAGATAGGGACCATTGTGTTTGCACCTTTGCTTGCATGGAAATGTATTATTGAACTCCCTCTTCTGAGTTCTCAGAAATGCATAAATACTTGCAAGTATATAAAGTTTTTAAGAAGTAGCGATGACCATAGTCTGTTTGAATGTCTTATTTTTCCTTGTTTTTCTTTTCATTTGCAGGACTGGCAGTTTCTCTTCAGTTGCTTCATGGAGACATAGAACAAATTAGGAGAGAGTATACATCCATGTTTACCCATGGAGTATCCATAACCAGGAAACTAGGTTTTTCCAATATTATCATGCCTGGTAAGTTAAAAAGAAAAAAACTCTTAATAAGCTGCAGAAGGAAGAACTAATGAGAAATTACTAAGTTTTCAGCCGCTTTCCAAATAAATACTGTATTCTTAAACTTTTCCAGAGACTTTTACGTTAATTTTTTTCTGATAGTTAGAAGAAAACTGTGTCCCAGTGGCCCCATTGCATTATACCTTGTACAGTTATTATGTCAATGTCAAAAGGCCATACAGCCATAGCAGCCTTTTTTTGAGACGTGGAAGCCCGCTTTACAGAAGTGAAGATGACTGAATGCAAGACTGCTGAGCTCTATGCAGCGAAAGAGATAACCAGCAGAACATTTTGTTCTTGGAAGGTGGTAGCTTTCTAAATAAGGATTCACAGAATTTCGCTGACACCGTACAGCTTCTGGTTTCACCAGGTTCGTGTCTCAAATACTGGAAATGAAGAGACTGGAAATTGATAATAATAGGGATGTAGAGACTTTATTTTGATTATATTGTATTGCAACATATACAAATACTTAAACAGATGCTAAGGAAGGTAGAAAGAATGTGTCAATATGAATGTGAAGAAGCAAATACAGGAAGAAGATCGCCGTAGTATCTGTAGTTCCATCCCTGAAATGAAATTTTTAAAAATGTATTGGGTTGCTGGAAATTATAAGGCTAATGTCTCTTTAAAGGAAAAGCATATTTGCAAGCAGACTAGTTTGGCACAATTATGATGTTGTGTTGTTGCTGAGAAATATTGCAAGGAGGAGCTCACATCAGTTTCAGCTGAGTACACACACAATGCCTTGACTCTCTCAAATGTAAATCATCCTCATGACTTGCAGATTTTTAATAGAGACTACCTTCTTATAAAGATCTGTCTTTGTATTCCTGTGTACCTAAATCAGAAGTAAACTAAGGTTCTGAGGCAAGAATAAATAAGCTTCAGTACTTCACTAAGCAAGGAGGTCTTAAATAGGCATTTAAAACTCAGTAATGAGACTCAACTTTAGCTATGGGCATGTATTTCTCTTGAACTTCTGCCTGACACTTGACAACTGAGAATTCACTCTTGTATTCTCACTGCCAATTAAACATCTGCCCTTCTACATCCTTGATCAGTACTCCTAATTACTTAAAACATGCACAGAACACAAGTTAATAAAACAGTTTTAGCGTGATTATGAAAAGACTCTGCTGCTGTCACTGCAATATTTAGAACAATAAAATAAAATGCGTGAGTCGGGTGCCTTTTAATTTAAAGATAAATTATATATGTATGTTTAATGGAAGCATTCAATTGAAATCTTATGGCTTATTAGCTAGGGTTTATTTGCTGTATTACTGCTGGATTTGTAATTTGAATCAAATGAGCACTGTAGATAGTATGGCTGAAAACAGTGGAAGCAGTTTTTCTGAGCACACTATAACTCCCATTAAGAAACCTCTCTCTGTTTATCTGTGATTTAGTGACCTTCTGCTCTGTGTTATCAAATTTTCTAGGCTCTATAAATAGCTCTCGTATCACCTCACTTTCCAGTTGTGAAATAATGTGATGTACCAAACTGCGAAAACCATGTTATAGCGGAATCAGCTGCTGGAGGAGTTTCTCAACTCAGTTTCAAAGAATTGTGCAGGCTCAGTTTATCCTTTTTTTTAGTTAAAAAAGAATAATATATGGGTTCTGGTGTGCTGCTTTCTCAGTCCAAATGTACGCATACCTCAGTTTAGAACAGGTACAACTTTTATTCTATGTTTACTGGCGTAGAGGAGTTTTCTGCTAAAGAGAAATAATCGTCTGACTCTTGCAATGACAAGTTCCAAGGGCTAACCAGAGCAGTGTGCCCTAGGCACTAAAATGCCCACAGGAACCTAGCCTTTGAAATGCTTTTTCCTTTTAAAGTTCCCCTTTCATTTTGTTTCTCTTCTAGTGTCTTTTTTCAGAGATAAATTGGAGAACTTCATCTTTTGCCACTGGAAATGGTCATTAATTAGACCTGATTTTATATTTTTATTGGAAGTAAGTATATTGCTGTGGCTAATTAGCACTTAGGTTAGGGTTCTGAACCAGACTCTCTTGAATTATTCAATAAGAAATACTTCATGCTGCTAAACTACAGTATCTCTTTTATAAATGCTGCATTTTAAGTCTCTCTCCTATTCTGGTGTATTTAAACTCTCTCTGACCTTCATTTATCATATCAATCCTTTTCTTTGGAGTTTTTGCCATTAAAAGTAACTTGGATCAGCGTACATGCCAAACCAGAATAATGTTGACAATAATAATGCATGTTTTTATAGAGCAATGCTTTTTATGTCACTGGAGCCTGACAGGGTGAAGCCAGAGAATGCTCTTTCAGGGACCTGTGGAATTTTTTAATGAAGATCTCCAAGTGTTTTAGGAAATGAAGTATGTGGGTAGAAAAAAGCATATATGATTCAAAAAGGCTGTGAAATAAGTAACTCGCTCTATTCTAGCTGACAGAAGAAGGATAGGCAGTGAAAGTATCATCTTGTGAGTCTAATCAACATGCATTTTCTAGGTTTAACCAGGATTTAAGGGCAGATTCTATGCAACCACTAGTAAATTCCTTTCCAGCATCCTAGTGTGGCAGTCTGCAGATGCACAAGCCAGTATTCTCAGAAAGCTTTGTACAGCGTCTAAGGACAACTGTGCTTACACTGTAAATTTCTGTGGTCATCATTTCCTGAAAGGACAGACAACCACATCATTACTTAGTATATAAAATTCAGCATTTAATATTTCTGAACATACTATACTCTTTGAGCAGTACTTTAAGTTAGATTAATGTACATAATAGGTGATGGAATGTGAAAGCCCATTTGTATTTTTCTATACATACTTTTACCAGCTTTTTTGCTGGTGTATGTTGTTCACTTTTATGGAATCTGTTTCCAAATTTGATTTACAGCATCTGTATCAGTGCATAACTTCAGTGCTGCACATGCTCATGTGTTCTAGCACATATGCACGTCCATATTCTTTCTCATCTTTGTGGAAGATATCTAATTTCATAAAGAACCCTGATGATTAGTGTGTGTTGTCTGGATTTTTTAGAATTGGAATAAACCCTAGCACAGCTGTTTGTCTAAATGAGGACTTACTGGAGGGGCCATAGCTCCATGCTAGGACTGCCAGTTGTAAACAGACTCTAAACTACCATGTGGTAAGCATCCATATAGTTGCACATCTTCCTTTCCTGTGCTTGTCAGACCAGAGCTGCATCTGCTTTACTTTATTTAAATTATACTGTTCTTAATAATGCTAAGTCTATTACTGGAGTAGTTGTCTTGACTACTTGGTACATTCAAAGCCAAAATCTATTCAGCGTGCTACAGTAGCACATCAAGTAATCTCACATGTTTCTGTAGAATCCTTTTTTCACTAAGCAATTCAGTTAGGTCCAGCCTTTGCTTCCTGGAATGTTGCCTACAAACTTACTCTATGCAGCTTTGTCTACAATACCAAAGATAATTCTGAGTTAAAGCAGCTATAGATGAGATTTTGAAACATTCTGTATCTCATAGAGGGCAGTAGTTCACCTCCAAATGTCTTAGTCCATAAAATGTGCTGCAATATATAAACAATTGACCTGTTGGCTGACATCTCAACAGATTTTCATAGATGGGTATCAATTAGCTATAGACACCCTTTTTCAGCTTATGGTCTGAACTGATGGCATTACCACTGCTGAGATCTGACCACCTCTTGCTCTGAGTTAAGATCAGAGTTTGTTTCTTCCTGTCCATCCAAATTGTTAAACTCTTATGATATTAGAAGAGGTTAAAGAATTGATGAGTCAGTACAGTGGTATTACACTGACCACTGTTTTCCTTGTACATAAGCTTAGAGGGTCTATAATGCTGATGTCTATAGTTGAGCTAGTCAGTCCTGACTGCAAAGTTCTTGGCTTGTAATCCCTCACTCTGAATTTTTTGGTCCTCTTCTAATCCTGTGATATAATTTTGCAAATAACATAGCTAAAGACTACATGAAGCTGCAGTATTAATTTCTGTAATGGAATTTCATACTTTCAGAATTATTTGTCAAACAATAAAAGTCACATTTTGTTTCTCAATGTTATGTCTTCTTTTTTTTTTAATAATTTCTGCTCATTTAGCGGATAGAATCAGCTGCCCAGGATGTTGCAGTGCTTTTAAGCTTCCAATATTAAACTTTCATGCTTAATTTAGGAAAAATAACTTTGGTATTTTACCATCACATCTGCATTGCTTTGCATTTGTCAACTTTGAACTTCGTTAGATGTTCTTTAGCTGTCCAGTTAAATCTCATCAGAATCCTTCTTTGAAAGCTACTGAATATACTCGTTACTCCTTCGTCTGGATTATTAAAAGGTCTTTTATTCTTTTCATGTGCAAGTACACGCTCTCCAATCTTTCTTACTTTCTATTTTCAGAAGCTTTTAAAATGAAACTAGAACTAGAATCTTTGTCTTTTTATACAAACGTTCTCACAAAATGCTATCCTTGTGATAACATGCATTTTTCAATGATGTGATTTTGACTAGAAGCGTATTCCTTCTTTCAAAGCTTAGAATAAGAGTCTGGAGAGCAAAAATGTAAAGGAAGCTATGGAATCTGTTCTCTTCATCATGGTAAGTGTCTGTATCTGTCAGTGAGCTTGGACTTAGTAAAGAGCTGTTGATTCTAGGGAAATATGTCTGACACACTTAAGCATTTTCTCCCACGAGCAGTGGTATGAATTTTTCCGTTCTTCTTTATCCTGTATGGAGGACAAACAGCTTAAATTTAACACCTGCCATTGTTTGCTGTTCTGATTTCCAAGAATCCAGAAATATGTATGTTTAATTACTGAAAGTAATATTGCCTGGATATATTAGTTACACAAAATCTGTGTAAGCAATATTGTGGAGTAAAGACACACTGAATTTTGACCTTTCACAAAACTGTAGTACTCTATGGGGAATATCCTCTGCTTTCCAAATCCTATTTTAATACTTTTTTAAACTTCAATTCTATCTATCAAAGGAATTATCATTTCTAGAAGTCACTGGACAAAACAAAGATACTAATACATGACTACATGCTTGGTTAGAGAAGTACAAGGAACTTCTACGTTACTTTCCTTCTCCTTCCCATCTCCTCTGTCTTATTCACTTGGTTCATTAGGAACTGAAGGAAAAATAGAGCAGAACTATGGAAAGGGAAGAAAAAACAGAATTTAATTGGACTTCCCTTGATTTAAAATCTCTGGAAGTGGAAAAGAGAGAAGGTGGTCTTCTGCAGCTCATAGTATTTGGAAGAGTAAGCTGGCTTTCTTTTGAGCGTAGAATAAGTAGCAGTGCGGCACGTGAAGTGTATACAAGGATAGTTATGGCTTGGAAGTCTTTCTTCAATAAACCAGGTAAGGAGCACTAGCAAACTAACAAGTGAATGCTTTAGGTCTGTAAAAATAAATGGTCTTTCAAAATTCTGTTGGAAATATTTTCTTTATCTTGTAGCTCTACAAAATCAACAGGTCAAAAGTTTTCTGTTAAAAAAGCTTTTAAGTCTTTTATTCCCCACTTGTTGAAAGTAACTTGTTTACAGCTCATTGTTAAAAGGAAGAGCAAAAAAAGAAGTCACAGTGCAATTGCGTCTTACGTGATAGATCTGTAGTCCGTTTGAAATCTGCTTGAGAATTGCTTGTAAAGAGCATTTTGTTTGCTCAATCAGCTATTTTCTGATGACTATTTCTTAGGGCTTGTTGAGAGTTTCTGTATTAAAGCTGAAAATGCAGCTAATGTTCTGTTGAAAAGGAGACAGTAGGGTAACTGAGAAAAGGAATCAGTTTATTCGTCTTTGCCTTTGATTTAAATGCCAAAGCTTACTTAGTCCAATAGTAAAAAGGCAGTAGTGTTACCAAAGTCACCAATGCTTCTGAAATTCCAATACATTCAGTTATTTCAATGTTTGCCTCATATAAACAAAATATCAGTGATAATATATAAACTAACTAGCAGTATATAATTAATAGAAATCACCTTATTTCTTTCTGTCCATCCGCTGTCATATACTTCAATGCAGGCACACACCCACCCCAAATAAGTTTTTGTCAGGTATCACCCAGAGGGTCCCAATCTCAGACCTTTCCTTTGTATGTATGTATTTAAGCACCGAGTGCAACATTTTCTCATTTATGAGTCATATGTGCATATGACTCATAAATAGTAATTACTGTGAGTCTATGCAAAAGCTTATTGCAAATAGCAAAGGGGTTTTTTGGCAAAATAATAGTGAAGTGAAGGTTTAGCTATATGGGGAGAAAACACTGAGCAGACAGCTGAGCGGTGGTTGTCACGGTCAGCAGTCCATGCCACTAAATCTGACACATTTACTGGCAGCTTCATCATGTCAATGAGATTTGCCCCGTTTCTTAAGTGTTGAATACATCGGCTTATAAGCAGCCAGACACTCTTTTGGTATCTTCTACATTGCAAAATAAAAAAGAAATTGTTTCAATAATGGGATTTCACTTCCTACGCTAATGAATTTTTTTGTGAAATGCAGTGTGCCTGTATCTTCCTGAGATGATCTCCTGAAGGATGCCCTTCTCTCAGAAAACACCCTTCTGTACTATGATTTTAACAAATGATGCCAGATTGCTTAACTTGAATCTTTTTAATTGATTCTTTTTTTAAAAAAAAATTAAATACAACTCTGACTCATGTGTAAGAAATCAGGAAGGGAAGGCAAGAGATGGGAATGGCTGAGTAAAGACTTGCTGATCAAACTAAAGGGCAAGAAGGAAACACAGGCAGTGGAAGCAGGGACAGGAGCCTAGGGGTGTTGTCTAGTTGTGTAGGGATGTGGTCAGGAAGGCCAAGGTGCAGCTGGAGCTGAACTCGGCAAGGGACACAAAGAATAATGATAAGGGCTTCTACAGGTATGTCAGCCAGAAAAGTAAGATCAAAGAAAGCATACCTCCACCCAATGAGCAAGACTGGCAAACTGGTAACAACAGACAAGGAGAAGGCTGAGATACTCAACTTTTTTGCCTCAGTCTTCACTGGTGTTCTCTCTTCTCACATCTCTCAAGTGGATGAACAGCAAGGCAAGGACTGGGGGAGAAAAGTCCCTCCCACTCTAAGAGAAGATCAGGTTTGAGACCAGCTGAGGAACCTGAACATACAGAAGTATGTGCGACCCAACAAGATGCATCCCAGACTTCTGAGGGAATTGGCTGATGTATTTGCCAAGCCACTCTCCATGGTATATGAAAAGTCATGGCAGTCAGGTGAAGTCCCTGGTGACGGGAAAAAGGGAAACACTGCACCCATTTTTAAAATGGGTAGAAAGTAGGACCTTGGGAACTACCAACCTGTCAGCCTCAACTCTGTGCCTGAGAATATCATGGAACAGATCCTCCTAGAAGCTATGCTAAAGCACGTGGAGGACAGGGAGGTGATTTGAGACAGCGAGCATGGCTTCACCAAGGGCAAGTCCTGCCTGACCAACCTTGTGGCCTTCTATGATAGAGTGACTACATCAGTGGACAAGGAAGAGCTACAGATGTCATCTATCTGGATTTCTGTAAGGCCTTTGGCACTTCCCCCCACAGCATCCTTCTCTGTAAACTGGAGAGGTATTTTTGATGGGTGGACTGTTCAGTGGATATGTAATTGGTTGATTGTTTCATCCAGAGAGTCGTGGTCAACAGCTCAGTGTCAATGGCCGGAGAGAGATCAGTGGTGAGTGGTGTCCCATAGGGGTCTGTATTGTTCAATATCTTCATCAGTGCCATGGACAGTGGGATTGAGTGTAACCTCAGCAAGTTTGCAGATGACACTAAGCTGAGTGGTGTGGTTGACATGCATGAGGGACAGAATGCTGTCCAGAGGGTCCTCAACAAGCTCAAGAAGTGGGCCCTTGTGAACATCATGAGGTTCAACAAGGACAAGTACAGGGTTCTGCCTGTGGATCGGGGCAACCCTGGGCATCAATATAGGCTTGGGGATGAAGGGATTGAGAGCAGCCCTGCGGACAAGGACTTGGGGGTCTTGGTGGATGAAAAGCTGGACTTGAGCCAAGTGGCCAGCAGGTCGAGGGAGGTGATTCTGCTCCTCTACTCCACTCTGGTGAGACCCCACCTGGCATACTGCATCCAGCTCTGAGTCCCCCAACTTGAGAAAGACATGGACCTGTTGGAGCGGGTCCAGAGGAGGCTCACAAAAATGATCGGAGGGCTGGAGCAGCTCTACAATAAGGAAAGGGCTGAGAAAGTTGGAATTGTTCAGCCTGGAGAAGAGAAGGCTCTGGGGAGACCTTACTGTGGCCTTTCAATACTTAAAGGGAGCTTATAAGAAAGATGGGGACAGACTTTTTAGTAGGACCTGTTGCGACAGAGCAAGGGGTAATGGCTTTAAACTAAAAGAGGGTGGATTCAGACTAGATAGAAGGAAGAAATTTTTTACAATGAGGGTGGTGAAGCACTGGCACAGGTTGCCCAGAGAGGTGGTAGATGCCTCATCCCTGGAAGCATTCGAGGTCAGGTTGGTTGGGACTCTGAGCGACCTGATCTAGTCGAAGATGTCCCTGTTCATTGCAGGGGGGTTGGACAAGATGACCAACCCAAACCATTCTATGATTCTATCAAATCATCAAAGTTCAACTGCCAGAAAGGCATTATCAAGAAGTTAGTATTGCTTTAGTTTTCCAGGACTTAATCTTTTCCTCCTCCCCACCCTGCAATGTGAATATATTAATAAACACATACATTTTGGTGGTTAAGGTATTTACAACCTCCAGGTTGTGGCTGCTGCAAGTATGATCAGTTTGTGGTGTAACTTGTTGAAATTGGGCTACATGCTGGTGATCAGTATTGCATCACCCAGACATGGGGCCACCTACTTTCAAACTGAGCTCTTGTGTCTTGTTCCCTGTGTTTCTGTAAACTGCTTGTTCTTATCATAACTTTAGCTGTGCCAGTTCCAAGTTTGCTGGGCTAAAAAGGGAGTGGAAGATTTCCTGCCCTTTTCTTTTATCTTCCAGTTTTGCTTGCTATTGTTATATATAAGCATGGATAGTAACAGCATAGAACATCCTAGCTGCCAAAAGGCAGAGCATCGATTGACTCAAAGGGCAGGAGGCAAGATGGACTTACGGGTTCCTAGCCTCAAGTTAAAATCACCTTGTATGTGGTTTTTTTGAGATCCTCCCACTGTGACAGTAGCTACACAGCTTTTGTCCCACTCTACAAAGTATTCTAAGGAGCTTTTCTCAATAACATTTTGCATCCACAAGATTTACATCCTGGACAATATCATTTTGTCTGTGCCACATCCAGAGATTTTCAGTCTCTACAACTGGTATTGTTTTAAGAGTTGTTCAAGTCATGTTTAAGGTATAAAACAAAGCAAATCATTAGCTTGTATTTTACAGACGTGTAAATGAACAGGAAGTTTCTCTAAACAAAATATGTTTTCTGCCCCTTTTCAATTCATGGCTCTAAAGGACCTATAATTCTGAGAAAAGCTTTCAAAAAAGCAGTTTCTAACAAAAGCTCCTAGGGAGTTCTGTGTAATTATTTTTAAATTAGTGGCTGCTGTCAGGACAGTTGAAATTTGCACACTGAAAGCTATAACTATCAGAGATGCTGTCTTATTCAAATACAATCACACTGTGTTTTGTTACAGTACTAAAGAATCAAACTGGAATTTATTTCACTAGAAGGCTTATAGCTGGCAAACTAAACTCTCTTTTGTTTCTGACAAAGAGAGCTACCTTTGATCCTTGACATTTATCTTCAGCTTGAAAACCTTGTTCAATATTAATATACTGCAAGAAATTCTACAGTTCTAAATGTGGTTGAAATATGAGAAAAGTCTTGTTATAATATTTTTTTGCAGTTGTAACTCATTGCTTCCTCAGTGTAAGTTTAAAAACAGTTTTGTGATGAAGGATCACTACTTTGACACTTAGGTACAAGCGTTTCTAGAAAAATAAAAGAACAAACAGTACATTCACACAAATGTTCTCCCTGATCTGACCTTCTCCTCATTAGTGATTACCTGTGTTGCTCCTGTCATCTGAGGTTCAGTGGGAGCATTCAAACCAGTCTGAGCTGTGGGCAGCTTTCACATAGGTCCCATAGCTGGGGGTGCGCACTGTGAGCAGCAGCAAACCAGTCCTTGTACGCAGGTCCTGAATAGTGATGATGCAGCCTCCTGTCTATAAAGGAAAGGCAGCCCGCTGAGCCATCCCATAATAAAACTGCGCGGTGGAGATAATGGGACCCCTGAGCATGCATTGTCATCTCCAACCTGAAAATTACCCCTGGCTCTTTTCTTTTTACTGGTTACTTAAAATCTGTGGTTTATAGTTGCCAGGTTCAGGAAGGCTGACCTCCATTAGCTAAGCGTGTCCTCCAGCAGTCTGTCTTGTGTTTGTTTTGCAACTTTAATTGGCCTTTCTTCCTGCTCCTTGTAATTGCCTCTTTCGTGTAATTGATGCTGATCAGGTCTGTGTTCTCTGCTCCCATTCAGCCCTTGGACACTTCATTGGTAGATTGAAGTCATGAAGCTTCTTCCGTTTATTCTTAGGTCAGAAACCCTGAGCTGTAATGTGCCTGGTTAGCACCTACATTTGGGGCAAGAAATGTTTGGAGTTTTTCGTCTTTCAGCCTGTAAATATTGCTTTCAAGATATTTTTGCCAGGTCAAAGTTGAAATGTATTGGCAGGAACATATGAAGAGGCAGGTACTGCCAATGATGTGCTGTACACATTTTGATTTAGCAACCTAGACATTTCAATTCAGCACTTTTCACATACAATTAAATTCACTTACTATAGTAAATGTCCCTGCAAAATATGCAGTTAACACTTGTGCTGCATGGGAAAGTTAAGGCTGTATAATCATCCACATCACTGCAGCTTTACCTTTTTTTGTTAAATTTTATGGAACTTCAATTCCCATATAGCTCTAGCCCTGAGTTCATAGTAGAAGCTCTTGTAGGAGTGCTTCAGTCTGTAGCTTTTAATATTTAAAAAAATATTTAATATTTAAAAATCTGGTCAGTGACATGGACAGTGGGATTGAGTGCACCGTCAGCAAGTTTGCTGATGACACCAAGCTGTGTGGTGCAGTTGACACGCTGGAGGGAAGGGATGGCAGCCAGAGGGACCTTGACAGTTCTGAGAGGTGGGCCCATGTAAACCTCATGAAGTTCAACAAGGCCAAGGCCTGCATGTGGTTTGGGGCAATCCCAAGCATGAATACAGGCTGGGCAGAGAATGGATTGAGAGCAGCCCTGAGGAGAAGGACTTGGGGGTGTGGGTTGACGAGAAGCTTAACATGAGTCTGCACTGCGTGCTTGCAGCCCAGGAAGTCAACCATATTCTGGACTGCATCAAAAGCAGCATGGCCAGCAGGTCAAGGGAGGTGATTTTGCCCCTGTACTCTCCTCTTGTGAGACCCCACCTGGAGTACTGTGTCCAGCTCTGGGACCCCCAACATAAGAAGGACATGGACCTGTTAGAGCGGGTCCAGAGGAGGGCCACGAAGATGATCAGAGGGCTGGAGCACCTATCCTATGAAGACAGGCTGAGAGAGTTGGGGTTGTTCAGCCTGGAGAGGAGAAGGCTCCAGGGAAACCTTATAGTGGCCTTCCAGTACCTAAAGGGGGCCTACAGGTAAGATATGGAGAGGCTCTTTATCAGAGATTGTAGTGATAGGATGAAGGGTAATGATTTTAAACTGAAAGAGGGCAGGTTTAAATCAGATTCTTTACTGTGAGTGTGGTGAGACACTGGCACAGGTTGCCCAGGGAAGTTGTGGAGGTCCCATCTCTGGAAGTGTTCAAGGCCAGGCTGGATGGGGCTCCGAGTAACCTGGTGTAGTGGGAGGTGTCCCTGCCCGTGGCAGGGGGGGTGCAACTAGATGATCTTCAAGGTCCCTTCCAACCCAAACCATTCTATGATTAGCCAAATAGATGAAATAATAGGGTGCTAACTAAGTAGTGCCAAAGTGCTGGGGTTAATGGTCACTTCTGTAATTAGGACAGAATATATTGATACACTTTTTAACACATTGCATTATTGTCTGAAGTAAGATCAACAGCTTTCCTAGATACACTTTTTGATCCTCACAGTTCTTCCATTTTTCCAAGAGATGGCTTATTACTTCCTACACTCATGGAGACCAACTTCAACCTTTTTTTTTTTTTTTTTCTGCTTTGGTGTTTGCCATCTCATACCCAATGTGCAACAACATTCCACCTTCCCTATGGTTGGTTGTACCATGTTAACCTCATTTTTTTATTGGGATAGTGGCTAGAAAGTAGCTGTGTGAAGATAGGCAGCTTTTTAAGCAGTGGTCAGTGCAGAACAGTGTCAGACAACACAGAAATGCAACACATGTTTTCTTTAATTTGCTTTTCTCCAGCTTCTGTTGACTCAGCCCACATGTCTAGAAGTGCACTTCACATCTAAGGAGACCTAGGTGATTTAGCTTCACAAAACATGTTTAGTTATCTTAGTGTGTGTGGTTTACCATTCTATAGTCTTTTTTTTTACCTAGAAAACTATATGTCAGTCCTTGACTTGTAAAGGTGTTTGATCCTATGATGGTTAACAGTGACTAACAGGATGTTGGCATCCACATGTTCATTGCACAGTCCAGAAGCTCTGGTGAATGCAGAAAGCTTAAAGAAACTGTTACAACAGGAGTCAGGGGATGGAGATGCTCCATAAGATAGGAGAAAAATGAGCTGCCCTTTATTTTGAAAGAAATGCTTTCAAGTGGTGTAGATCTTTCATACCACACAACTTCATTTTAGGTAGAGGTAGCTTTGTCACCTTGAGGTTGAGCATAATTTTTTGTAGTGTTTTCAGTTGCTTATTCCTGTACCAAACTTCATGCAGGAAATAACTTGGATGTTTCCACCGAATCACACTTAAAGAAGAGAACTTGTATTTCTCAATATGGATATAAGCTGGAATAAGTCTGTTGCTTTTTTTTCATCATGTTTAAAGTCTTATCATATCTGGTTGACATTCAATCCTATAGGCATGTTTTCAACCAGTAATTCAAATCTGTTGTATAGTACTATCTAAGATGTGCCTCTCTTGTTTTTGCACAAATTCCTGGAATTTGGTGAAGTATAAGACTGTGTAAAAATCTCAGTACACATACACCTAGGAGAGATTTATTTGAGTCATTCAGATACTTTAGCTGAGATACCATTTGTACTCACCAAAGTCTACCTCAGAACTCAGATATTCAGCACGACTTTCCCTTTCAGTGCAACTTGTGGCTGCAACTGCCTCTCTAAGTGAAAACAAGATAATTTAATCTGTCAGAATTATCTGTCTGGTACACTGGTTAAGGCAAAGATCCCATAGAAAAGTGATGCATATTCTTGTAATCAATAGTGTAATCGCAATTGCCATAAATTAAAAAGATCAGTTAAAAGAATGTAGACAAATTCAATACTTTGTTGATGTTTGAATACTTTATAGAGGAAGTTGGAACTGTTTTTACTGCAAGAAGGGCCACAAATGAATGTCCTAACTTAGTTTTACACAGACGATCTCAGTTTTTGGAGAGAGAATTTCCGTTAAGGAAGATTGAAGCAATGGCATTTCTACATTGAGGGAGTAAACGTGATTAAGATCTCTTCAGAGCAGTACATTGAGAGTGAAATAATTTTAAAATTTGGGTCCAAGTATATTTTTCTAAGTGTTTTTTATTATTTTCTTTCCTTTTTCCTTTCCAGAGTGAAGTTTCCTTTCCAAATCGATTTTCTTTTTTACAGTCAGCTATTTTCTGATAAGGCTTTGTGCTTGATTTTTACAACCCCATTGACTTTTTGATCTTACAAGCTTTTACTTGTAATATGTTCATACAAATATTGTGCTAACAATTTGTCAGGAACATGTCTTTATGTTCTTAATGTTCCAGTAGAGTTATCTGAACTGTGCAAGTTCAATATAGTTGGTTTTCTTCCGTTTTGGTTGCAAGTAATGATATTTTTTAAACCAAAATGAAATACGTGTGATTAGAAATCCAGACACAAGGCCAAATTTAAACCAAGCCCTACATTTTTCTAAAGATTATAAAAAGTTGGATATGTCATGTCCTTTGAGAAATGCTTTCTTTTAGAAATGCTTTCTTATTTTTACATAGAAGCATAGAATGGTTTGGGTTGAAAGGTACCTTTAAATATAAACTTTAAAGATCATGATCATCGTCCCTGCCCTGCCATCTTTAGGGACAGGGACATCTTTAACTAGATCAGATTGCTCAAAGCCACGTCCAACCTGGCCTTGAACACTTCCAGTGATAGGGCATCCACAACTTCTCTGGGCAACCTCTTCCACAGTCATTTTCATTTAAATCCTGTACAGTTTATTTAAAAAGGAAAAAATATGGTTTTCACTGAGTTTCATCTGGGCTAGGTAGTGAAATTTGCCGTGGAAATGGTTGTTTGGTTATGTTTCTGTGAAGACCCCCTGGAAAATTGCAGTAATTCCTTGCTGATAAATAAAAATAATGATTGAATGTAGCACAAATGCATGTAGAATTCAAGTTAATCTTTAAAGAGCAAATGCTGCAACTACAAGTTGCATGCTAAAATCAGTTATATAACAAAGCTTCTCATTTTGATTATTGTGTTGTCATTTGTTCTGAATGTAAGAC
This sequence comes from Charadrius vociferus, assembly GCF_000708025.1. Taxonomy (NCBI): domain Eukaryota; kingdom Metazoa; phylum Chordata; class Aves; order Charadriiformes; family Charadriidae; genus Charadrius; species Charadrius vociferus. The sequence continues at coordinate 5,516,597 of NW_009647572.1, read as the reverse complement.
TCTTGAAAGTGACCGACTGCCAGCACTAACTAGAACCGATCCTAGTATAAGCGTATGCTAAGCAAGGACTCAACATATGGCATGCTTTTTAGTAACCATACTGTACTAGCTTCTAAAACTTTCATCATAAAATATTACTGCAATGTGAAAACAATCAGAATCTAGTAATTTTTAAGGGTAGCTTTGTGACCTGAATAACCATACGAACAGCTTTACTGATTCAGATCAAGGGCCCATCTAGCCGAATGTTGTAAACAGACACCTAAGGAAGAGTAAGAACTGAGCATGCATATATGCATGTATGGTAATTACATCCCTGATGCTCTCTCAGCCTCCAGCTATTTTCAGCTCAAGGGATTTCCTGAGCTGCTTGTGATCGTCTGTTCCATATCCTTTAGTGGATCTTCCTTCCACAACTTCTCTATTCTTTCCTTGAGCCCTTATACGTTTCTCATGTTCACAGCATCCTTCGGAAAGGTTTTTGGGGTTTGTTTCATTTTTGTTTTGGGATTGTTTTTGTGGATTTTGTTGTTTGGTGGGTTTTTTTTACAAATCTTGCTGTCCATTACCGGCATAACCACCACCTTTTGCTTATTTTGAACCTGGTTTCCACCAGGAATGAGAGATTGATTCAATGATTGCACACGCTTATTCAGCTCTTTCATCCTTGACTTCATGCAAAACTCTTAAGTGAATACCATCTGGTCCTGGTATTTGTTTCTGTTCATTCTGTATAGCTGCACTTTAGCTTCTCTCCATAGTTGTTGCAGAAGATAATTGATAATAAGGTAATACAATAGCAGATTTTTCCCCTTTTTTTGTTTTATGGGCATGATTCTTGAGGCCTTGATAATATAGCAGTTTCCTCTTTTGCCTTTTGTTTTCTTCCATTTGTTTTGGTTTAGATTGTGCTTTGGAGGAATCATTTAATTATTTTTCATACAGTGATGTAATAATGTTATAAAAATATTAGAAGACTGTAGCAAGATCATTGTTTCTGGTATTTAAAAATCACTGGAGAGCTGCATGCAGTAAAATTAATGCAAGAAATGTGAACTGAGAGTACCCTGGAAAGTTCAAGTGGGTCAGATTCTGCTTGCACATTAAAATGAAGCTGAAATTGAAGATGCACTGATTATTTATCAGTTACATATCTTTTAATTAGTTTTACCCACAGTACAGATAACAATCTCATGTTTGACTTCCAAGTGGTACACCTATAAATACAGAAAACTGTCATACTTGATTTCTTTTCACCTGTGCTCAGTGAAAATCTGCTTCATTAAGAGGATATTCCCATTATGCTAAACTTGCATTTCACTAGATGAAAGCATATAATCTCAATTTCTTTTCCTACCTAGAAATTAGAATTTTAGATGTTCCTCATAATGATGCTGTTCTTCCTTCATTTTTCTAGTGTTTCACAAAGAAAGTCCGATTGCTTCCAAGTATTTCTAGTAATATTTGTACACACCTAGATTAGTTTACAGTTTTTAGAAAATGATGTGGCATCTTCAAACAGGACAAGGATCTTCCCTGTCATGCCACTCCAGTCACCACCGGTACTGCTTCTCCCACCACCCCTCCTTCCCAACTGCCAAAGAATCTTTCTTCTTTTCGTCAATGATAAATTTTGGAGTTTGTATCAATTGAAACTAAAATAAAATTATCATTGATGTCATCCAGAAGATCTGGTTACCATCTGACAGAATATTTAGCATTTTAATGTACAAACGTGCAAAGAATTTGAATTTAAACTTGCTACCAGTATTTAATAACTCGTAGATACTGTGTAACACAGGTAGTGCCTGTATTAGATTTGTAGTTTGAATGTGTTGATGAAGATGTTAATTTCTCAGAAGCCTTTTTGACAAGCAAAAATAAGCTAACTAACTAAGCTTTTTGCTAGAAAACTTCAGAACACCCTTTCAATGTAAAATACGTTGAGATCTTTTAGATCAGAAGAACAGATTTGAATGCTAGCAATCTGGGAAGCCTGCCCTTCTAATGGAAAGAACACCAACCTCTTGGGTTTTGCTTCTTCAAAGTAATACACTTTCTTTTGAGATTAAGTGAAAAAAAGTTGTAATCAGTTCCTCAAGGAGACATTAAACAGAGAAATGTAAAGATTACAAATGACAAAATAACCACCTATTAATATTGCCTGAGATTAAAAGAGGAATTAAATGAGGTGAAGCTAGACACCAGCTTCAGTCTAGCTGGAGATGCCACTGTAAAGACCAAAAAGAGCTAACAGCTAAGTAAAAGCCCCTAGAATTGGTTCAGTATGGCAGATAATCTCTTGGGCTTTTAGAAAGAGGAAGCTTTTTGGGTTTTATTGGTTTATGAAAACAATTGTTATTATTTAAAATCCAAAACTACGGATAAATTGGGGTGTGATACTATCCTTTGTTTGGAAGAGAAGGTAAAAGTCTACTAAAGTACTAAAAGCAAAAAGTAAGCAAGTTGAACTGACTTTTGCACACTTTGTGTTTGGTTTGTTTTTTTTAATAGGTGAAATGAGGAATGATTTATATATCACTGTAGAAAGAGGAGAATTTGAGAAAGGAGGGAAAAGTGTGGCCAGGAATGTGGAAGTGACAATGCACGTCGTGGACAGCAGTGGTCAAATTTTAAAGGTATCTTTGTTGTATGTTTTTCCTTGCTGTAGTGAATTTTGATACACTTTTTCAAATGTAAGTCATCTGTGGCATTATTTGAAAAGTACAAAATTGCTTTGGAAAGGTTTATCTTTTGCTGTCTTTAGATATTCAGAGTTGTTGTGGTTTAGGCCAAATCGGCTACTGGGGACCTGGGGGATCCCAGATAGGACTGACAGATGGTCCCCTCTATCCCTCTTCAAAGAGAGAGGCAGAGGAGGGAAAAAGACACTTATGAGTTTAGAAGGAACTAAATTACTTTAATGAAATATTAATAATAAAATAAAAAGAAATAATGAAATATATACAAAACTGTATCAAGCTCCTGAGATGTCAGTCACGACACCGGCTGGCACTGGGGCAGTCCCAGGCTGGACTCAGTGATGGACAGGAACTGGATTCTGGATCTGCATTCAGGATCGGGATCAAAGGCAGACGAACAGACAGAGTCCTCCTCAGACATCGGCCATTGAAGAAAAAGAGCTGACCCTTCGATCCCTCAGCTTTTATACTGAGCATGAGGCAGATGGGATGGAATACCCTGTTGGTCAGTTTTGGGTCACCTGTCCTGTCCGCTCCTCCCCGCAGGTGGGACCCCACTGCACTTTTCCGCTTCTGACCCTCCAACGGGGCAAATAACAAAGTTGGTTGGCTTTGGCTGTTAGAGCAATAAGTATAAGCAAGGTCCTCTCTGCATACCATGGCTGGGCATCAGCTATAGACATTGGTCTTATCACTCTGAGAGAGCAAACACTGTCTGCACAATATGCTGTTAATTTCAGTAGTTAGAAGAGGCCTAGCTGAGAAGCAAAGTTACTGAAAAAAAATGGTCCTGTTTTACCTCAAACCAGGACAAAAGTATTTCTACTTTGCTTAAAACCTTCATAAAATGAATGTTTGTTTTATTTCTGTGATCAATTATGTGATTCAGATAAACACATCTACGTGCCAACTAAATAACTAATGATTCCATTAAGATGCTGGAAAATGTTGAAGCAAGATCAAGTTTTGGAGAATTTTTTTATTTCATAATATTTCTTCTTAGTTGGTATGCATTTCCTCATGTTACACAGAATATGTTTTGATCATTTTCAATATTTTGTCTGATTTTAATAAATCGGAGATCCTTCATGCAAAAATCACGACCATGTATCAATAAAATAATAAATTAATGTTCCTTCTTTTCTTCTATTTGATTGCGTGCTACTGGTGATAGCTTACCAACAGGCACTGGTTTATATTTTAATTACTAATAGATGACTGTTTCTCAGATTTTTTTCTATACCAAAAGATTTCTGTTCACCTTCAACCTTTCCCATACATACTTAGCATATTTTTTTTTCCTTTTATTTGAAAGTACTTTTTTCACATATTCTCCATGATGTTGAGGGCTGTGGGGTGAGAAAATGAAGAAAGGCTGACACAAATAGTCTGGTGCAAATTGTATGTGTGTTTGTGTATATGTGAAGTGACACTGTGCGTATAAACGTGTGGCATGCAATGTATGTATGTTTATATATATAAATATATATACACATATGTGTGTGTATATATCTTTTTTTATATATATGTTTATTCCCATTAAAAAATATAGGATATTGACATGCAAAGGTGATCCCTCATAACTGCTGAGGAGAAAAGCTTTAGCTTACCTTTCCCACAGAGAATTAATGGGTATCCCCAAGTCAGGACTTGGACAAATCATTTTGCCTACTTTGCTATGGAGAGACTATCGTGGGTTTTGCAAAGGCAACCAATGTTTTGCTTATTCCTACCCAGGGAATCTGGATTTCTTTCTTTTTTCATGCTGGGACATATCACTGATAATGGCAGGGTTACAGGCTTATTTCAGAGGACTAAAGATCTTAAGCCTGAGCTGTTCTTGTCTCACTTAAATTCTTGTTTGTTGCTTGGGTATAACACTGCATGATTCATGCTGTGTCGTGGGACTCCACATTTATTGCTTAAGCCTTCCTAATAACCCCATTCCTCCTATATAATACTTTGATTCTCATTCGTATGGATGATTCCTGCCTTGTTTTCTAATCAGCAAATATTAATATATTAACAATATTAACCCCGCTATCTTTGTGGGGTTTAAGGTATTGAGCATTATACCAGATGTGACATTCATGATATGAATATAAATGTTAAGTAGTCTTCCTTGCAAGAACAGTCCTTGATGACATCTCACCAGTGAACTAATCTGCCTTTAATCTCTAATCAATACTTTTCCTTCAATAGGATTTTATCTCATTCGGCTCTGGAGAGCCACCAGCCAGCGAATACCATTCCTTTGTGCTTTATCATAACAATGGTCCCAGATGGGCTGAGCTGTTGAAACTTCCTATTCCTGTGGATAAATTCAGAGGAGCACACATCCGCTGTGAATTCCGGCACTGTTCCAGTAAGCACTGTTCCCGACTTCTGCTAGTCCTCTCCGTTACAGCTGCAGGCAGCACATGAGTTTCCATAAAACCTCGGGAAAAAGACAGCTGCATGAACTTTCTCTGTCCTGCTCTCGTGACACAGCTCCTCAGGCTTGCAGCTCTACTTGGTGGAGCTCAGTGCTTTGGTAAAGCCTGAATACCAGGAGAAACCAGTCTAGTTTTATTAAATAGAAATAGACAGCATTGCAGCTGCAAATATAAACAGAATTTCAGGGAAACTCAAAATAGAAATTTAGAATCTACCTGATGAATTATCCAAAATTATACCTGTTCCTTACTACATGTTTAGCAATCCAACCAATGGGAAATGTACGTAGATACATCATGGTCAATCAACATCACATTTATATTGCTTTTTTTTTTATTATTTATTTATAAAATTCAAAAATTCTCTAAACATTCTAAAGAATTTTAGAGATAATTTTGAGGTAAAAATTGAGGTCTGCGTCCATGTTCTGCATACCAACTTATGTGAGACAGGTTTCATAGCTTTGGTACTGACTACTGTCAAGCTTGCAGAGAAAAGTGGATTAAATTGTACATCTTTTAAACTGCTGCTGTTGTTTGGCTCATTTTGGTGATGTAGATATAGCAAGATTTGATTATTTAGATTGCCTTTGTGGAAAGTAGCAGACACATTAAGTGACAGTATAATTAGATTTCGGGTACATAAACTTCAAAATGTAAGGGACAGGTAATATAGGAAGAAATTTGCGTTAATTTCTTTTTAAGATATCTTTTATAAGCTATGAAGTAATAAAGGAAAAACATCAGTGCTATGTTTCAAACAGATGATACATTTTTTCACAATATTTCCTGTGCAGTACGAGTTGGATATTTTTGTTATGTTTGCCTACACCACCCCAACTGTGCTAAATCCGGACTCAAAAGTCATATATACACACACCTAATGACAAATTGGTTGATTTTCAATAGTGTTCAGCATCTGTACTCATTGGCTTCAGTCAAATCTGTGCCATCTCAGGGTTTTGTAGTCTGCTTTATATTTAGGGAATATATTTATATTTGGAATTTGAGCTTAGGCATCCACGTTTAAAAATGTTACCTGCTGTCTAACATGCATGTAAGGAACAGTGACATCTTCAGTCATATCTGTAGAGGCAGATGACTTATTTGAAAATAGAAGTGCAATGTAGCCTGAGGCTGACCTAAAATAGAGACCAGTAGGTAGAAGCTACTATAGGGGATAATTGTAACAAAAGAACCCCTTTCTCTTCATGTTGGACTGGCTAGGTCACATTCATTTGGGTTTCCTGGCATTCTGTATATTGCTAAGACTGCATATTTGGTGGCTTCCATTATTTATTGTTAAAAAATACCAAATAATTCCAGAATACTTTTTTTTTCTGATTTACAGTGAGATAAAAGAAACCATTACAGGACATAATGTGCAAATCTGAAAAGAAATTTAAAATAATCTTAGTCTGACTAGCTGCAAATAGCTTCCAGTATACCTTCTTATGTTGTATTATATCCATTTATTTTGTCTAAAATATATAATATTAACTTTAAATGCTGCTATTTGCATATGTATTTCAGCGAAAGAAAAGGGTGAGAAGAAGTTGTTTGGCTTTTCTTTCGTGCCCCTGATGCAGGAAAATGGGAGGACTCTGCCAGATGGCACCCATGAACTCATTGTACACAAGGTAATTTGAATTAGTAATCATTAGCTGTAATGAGTCCTCTGGAACATATTTTAAATGCCCAGAAACATTTGGTTGAGAAAGTCTATATTCATTAACAAATGAGTGATAATCTTGTCACCATTGAAATATCCATTGCTGATAGTTTAATATTAAGCTTCCTGTTACAAATTGCAATTGAATCTCGGTATCAGTTTCACTGCACTGGTTTTACTAAATCTTGCCGTTATATGACATTGTATTTGTAATGGATTTCACAAAGGTAAGTTCAATTAAAACACCCAAAGCGAACCCTATGATACCCTCTTAGTGAACTGCAGTATTTGGAAAATAAAGCATTTATGCAGATCCACTCAATGTTATCATTTTTAGAGATATTTCAGTTTTGTGGAATATTTGTTTCCAGGTTTAACAGTTACCTCTTTGTTCATAGGATTTGATGTGCTCCCAAATAACTTTTACATTTTAATACCAAAACTTGTACCAATTCATTTGACATAACCTCTGCAAATTTGTTATACTTCAATGTCAGATATGATCCAAACCCAAAGTTGCAGCAGGCGTAGTGAAAATTCTTCAATTTCTGGTGGAGAAACAACAATAATTCATATAATTTAAGGATTTGGTCCTTTGTTTCTATGCAGTACAGTTATTTTAACTGGTTTGTTTTCACAGTGTGAAGAAAACACAAACCTTCAGGATTCTGGTCGCTACCTCAAACTCCCCTTTTCAAAGGGAATTTTCCTAGGAAACAACAGCCAAGCAGTAAAAACCACTAAAGAGTCCTTCTGGATTACATCCTTTCTCTGCTCCACTAAACTCACGCAAAATGGTAGGATATGTTGATTATTTAAAACATGATGAATTCAAATGAGTGTGATAGCTAGCCTTTTCCGTGCCAAGCAAGTATGGATGTACTCAAAAATAGCTTATGTTCTATCCATTTTACAAACTGGTTTTCTTCATAATTTTTTATATCCAGATGGAAACCAATGCAGCATGATAAACCGCCGATTTTAAGTCGTTCAAGAATGCTTTTTAGATTAACATGGAATTATTGGAATCAAATGCAGCACTCTTGGAATCAACTATCAAAACCCAGCTGCTTTACAAAACCTCTTACTCTGTTTGTTGTAGAGTTTTTATTAAATACTTATTGTAGGCTTTAGGCTGTGGCAGTTTGGTTTTAATTAGGCACATATTGTTTTTTTGTTGTATCACTTCTCTTCCTTTAAGCCAACAAACATTTACTACTACTTAAAACAATCTTATAAACTGGATATAAGGAGCAGCAGATAGAAATATGTTTGAAAGTGTGTTTGCACTCTTTACCATTGTTATCTATAAAATTCTTAAGATTTTTGTTTATTTGCCATATTAACTACCATTTGTAACTAAAACAGCTTTTCAGAAATTTCTAAATAGTGTGTATTTGCTTGGTAATGTGTTTCTGACCATTCTTTGATATCCCCACAGTTTTATATTCTTTTTTTCTAAGCCATTTGTCACAGTTTTAAGATCTTGCTTAGCTCTCTCTTGTGTGTGAATGACTGTCTTTACCCTTCTTATATGTATGATGGTAAAATTGCTAATTGCTTGCAAATTGATTATAGAGTACTAATAGTACAACTAGAGTAGCTTTTTAGATTGAAATAATGGTCTTAATTTTCACCATTTAGTAGCAAGTGTCCAAAATAGAACTATGTGCAAATAGTAAGCAGTCTGTTTCACTGTGCACATCCATTCTGTATTCTCACAGCAATTAGCTTCAAAGTAATAAAAGTTAGCTAATAAAAGATTTTCCTAAAGGTTGCTAATAGGCAATCAGAGACTAAATTTGCTTCAGTTAAAGGCCTTGATTTAGGAAATCACATGAATCTACTAGTATTTACACATGCATGGAAGTGCTGCCTAGAACTTAAGTACCTCACTGATAAATAGTTGCGCTGTTGTCTGGGGTTATAATACTAATTTATGTTCACAGTACAGGAGTTATTTTGTACTTAATCTAAATAGATGTGTGACATAGGGCATAAAATTTCCTTTTTTTTTTTTTTAACCATATTCTGAGTAAGAGGGTGTAGAATATCTGAATAATATTGATCCCCTTTTCAGCTCTGAAAGAGTTAACAATTATTTCAGCAGTACTTCAGAGGGTGGAAATATTTTCAATAGACAGGCTCATATTTTCTCCAAGGATCTTCTTTGGGAAGTTCATCTTGGTGAGTTTCCAAATCCCCATTCTTTTAAACAAAAATTTGCCAAAACCTATTGCATGCTCAGAAAATGAACATAGAGCAAAGCATGTGGATATTTGGTCATGTGAGCATTACTTCAGTTATCCCTGAGAGAATGTAGCATATTTATTAAAAAATACAGGATTGAAAAGATCTATGTATTTCCTTTTTTTAGTAAACATTTGTATTAGTATTTTTGAAAATTGCTGTTTGTTTTTTAATCTGTTTTTAAGTTTGGAGATTTTTCTGAAATTCTCAGAGATCTGCCTGTGTCTACGAACAACAATGTCCAGCCTGGAAATGAATTAAAAATTATGCTATTGGTGTGGCCACGGGGTGGGGGAGAACCCCGAACCCAGACTTGTAAAGGGTGTGAGTGCATTAGGCCACGACTTTACTAGCTTGCTGGGAAATTTTACTCAGCTGTCATTCTCTCATTGATTGTTCCCACATGCCATCAGCTCTCATGCATTTTAAAATTATGGGGACTGGGGGAAGGAGGCTCACTCCCAGTTGTTGGGATCCATAACGTCCTTACCCTGGGTACTTTGGAGGGGGTTTTAGGGTTATTTCCAAACAATTTTCAGAGACCTTCTAACCAGGGGAGCCTGTGTGTTCATCAGCATATCTCATAAGAACACGTGCTTATCTAATCTGTCTGCCAGTTAGCTTTTTCCTTAGCTTGACTTTTGATCCTGGATAGTTAATCAGTTTATGTTAGCAAAAAAGTATACCAGCTTTTATATACCACATTCTTAGCTGGATAGTTATATTTCATTGTTCTAAAAAAACAAAAAAAAATGAGAGAGAACATAATATTTTTCTACCGAGTAGTTATCAATACAGTCTTACTTAGTTTTTGACATATAGGAGGGATCTCTGCCTGCCAGAGACTCAGGATCCATCCAGCAAGTCAGAATATTTTAGCAAGTTGGCATCCACTCATTTCTCAGCACTGATCGGCACATCCCCAGTAAGCAGCTGTTCATCAGCAGAGCAACATGCCATACAGCACGTCTATTGCAAAGCAGAGGTGTAATCCATCTATCTGCGTTTTAAAAAAGCCAAACTGGTGATTAATAAAACAAAAATAAGAGGGGGGCAGCTTTCCAGAATGACCCCAGTTTGGAGGGAGTATTGGAAACCACAGGAGCAGCCTGTTGGAAAAGGAATGCAGACTGCCAGTTCTGGAATTCGGCTTTTTCTTTTTGAAGTGCAGTAGTGCTACACCAGGCCAATTTCTGATGTCTCAGGATTTATAGGAGAGAGATGGAAAGATCATCCCAAACCACTTCCTTATACACATGATTCTAAACCTTTTATTAAATCTAGCACTTCGGATTTGAATTACAGACGTTGAGGAGGGAAGTGTTTTGATTGGTAGGAATTATAGATTGGGTGTAGCCTATTATAAATGTACAAATCCGATCATGATTAAGGGAAGGCATTGGAGATGTTTTTCTTCTTCAACAAAATTTGTCAGCAGCATTGACTTTTTCCCTTTTCCAAAACTGTGCTTTCCTAGTGGGCCTATTTTTGGGGACAATTTTATATTTTCATTTCTCTTAATACATGACACACTGCTATCCCTTCCCCTTGTGATTCACATGTCAGATTTTGTATTTGTGTCATTTATGCTTGGGCTATTCGCTAATGTTATCTCAGCAATGTCTTTCCTCCTTAGTATTTCCCTTGAAATAAGTGCTTTGAAGTGGGTGTCTTCCATTTGCTTTCTCTTTCTTTTTAAATCCCCCAACAAATCCCTAATTTTGAATGTCAACTGTCTTCCCCCAAGTTCCTCCGGCAAACCTGTAAAGCAGTGTTTTTCCGGCTATGAACTGACAGCTTCAGCTACTCTCGCTGCTCCTCAACTTAAGTTGAGGTTTAAACAGAATAAAGTCTAGAAGTCCATTTAATTATCCAAAAGACAAATGCTGTTCACTGTATTTGCAATGCTTGTTTCTTGAAAATTCCTGACAGAAGGAATAATAAGACCTATCATTGGTCCTCGATCTTTGGGATGTGCCTCTGATGCATGTGCGGGACCTCTTCGTGCAACTCAAGGGTCTCTTTTAATCCAAACCATTCCATAGTAGCACAGCATGAAGCAAAGCAAAAAAAAAGAAATGTATAAATGCATAAAAACAATTAGTGCACACCAAAATCAATTAAGGCAGCAAAATATTAGTGGAATAGCATGTATGGTGTTTGCCATTAACGCCTCTGGCAAAGTCTGAATGTAGGTGGAGATTGATTTAATATTCTGAAAAACAGAAACATTACTTCATTTTTTGTTGTGGGAGAGAAGAGCTTTCCTGGAGCAAACTGGGAAAGAATGACACAAAGATGGATGTGGCTCAAATGTTACTGGAGTGTGAAAACAACCTGTGGTAGAAAGCACCCAAATCATTGCTGAACCAAGAAGAAAACTTGCTATTAGCTTCTTAGTTTGATAAGTAGTGAGAACATTTCAGAAGAACTGGATCCATCTAGGACAATGTTGGACAGTGATCAACTAGACAGTAGTTCGGCTTAAACTGATAGAATGATTGGATGGGGCTTGAGGTTTTCTGCTTCAAATGGGCAGGCTTTGAGAAATTCTGAAAAGCTGGTTAGTGAAACGTGGAAGTAGTACGCTTGGATATAAAGGAGCTTTGGGATGTATTTGATTAAACTGTTCAAAAATATATGGAACTTTTACTAAATACAACTTGTAAGGAGTGCTGCGGACCTGAACGAGTGAGTCACGGGCAGAAAGTGCGAGGAGTAAGCAGAGAACCTGCAACAGAGGGAGAAAAATGACAGCAATGTGTCGGAGTTCAGCAAGGGTCAGGATCAAGTGAAAACTGCTGAAAAGCCAGGCCAAGTTTGCAAAGCTCAGTTTTAGGGTATTGAATGGTATGGGACATGAAATTCCCAATCTCATAGCAAGGTGGTTTTTTTTAGTACATCTCTAAAGCTGAAAGCAATAACGTATGACCGAAAAGTAAGAAATATAGTACTTACATTTGAGACAGATGGAATAGCAGATATGTTAACTGCACCATCACCTTCTGAAGAATTTTATGCAAGTATTTACAAAAAATCATAGATGAAAAAATGGACATGTAGCTAAATGGAATGTGCTGTAAGATGACTTTACCAAAGCGTATCATGCCAGGATAAACTTCTTAATCTTTCTTTTCAAAGTTTTTTTATTATTATTATTATTATTATTCAGAGGAAACAGCAGATCTAAACCATGTGGACTTCAATAACACACCACATGGGAAATTAGAAAAGATAGGGATAAGAATAAGAATTTAAAAACTGGTAAATAGAAGCTAAAAAGGAACTAGCAGGTTGCACTGTAGTAGAAGGAATTTCCTTCCTGAGTGGAAGGAAAGTACTACTAGATCTGAAGAATTAGGCCTGGGATTGATCTCATTTTTAAAGGGGTGGAATGGGGTAGGGATGAGAGTAACTTCACTAAAACCTGAGACTCTAGAGAGCCTGTTAATGAAGTTTGCTGCTAATACGTAGTTGAAAGGGCTCATTGGTTGAGAAGGACAAAATCAAAATACAATACAGGCAAAGCAAAGTAACTTTGATTTAAATAATTAGTAAGAAAGAGTAGAAATTTGATGAAATCTAATGGTACAAAAGGCAGGATCATACCCAGATGGAGACTCTGGGGGATTCTGCTGTAGCCAGGGAGCTGAACAGTATTAAACAGGAGAAAGACCTGTTTGTGTCACCAATATGATGTATCTAGGAAAACCCTCATATTCTAGAACATATATATCAGGTGTTTACAGCAGACATATGAGCTTGCTAATGATATAGAGAACAGTGATGTAATCTCATCTGTAATGTAGTTACCATTTTGGTCAAGAAAGTGGAAGGAAAATTATTACAGCTGGAGAAAGTGCAAAGACACTCAGGTATGTTTTAGGTTAGAAGAGTTTATTTTTCAGAAGAGATTGTGTTGCTTATTAATGAAGTGGGATCTTAGACGCATTGTCTTTGTTGTCTAAAAAGACATAGGAAGATGAGTATTTTAAATATATTCAAACTAATAATTAGGAGACTATTTCTAGCTGTCAGAGGACGGCTCTGGAAGGCGTCCTTCAATGGGATGAGAGACAGCAAAATAATTACTTCTCTTACGGTGGTAGTTGACAAATATCTGACAAGATTGCATGATATAGTTGCCACAGGCGACCGATTTTCACGGCCCAGACTGTGTTCTTATGTTTCTATTGATGGAACAATAATGGGATGGAATGAAAATTTATTGTTGGGTAGATATTATAGCAAATCTTGATGTTTTCTTTTTTTTAATGATGCCAAGTTTTGCTGAGTGGACTGTAATAGTAGAATTTAGAATGTGAAATGCTGCTGTGCTTCCAACATTAATCTTGCATTTTGTTTTTGCAGGAGATATGCTTGACCTTCTGAAATGGAGAACCCACCCAGACAAAATTGCAGGCTGCCTCTCAAAATTAAAAGAGATTGATGGTTCAGAAATAGTGAAGGTATATACCTTTCTACCCTTTTAGATAACATGAGGAAAATAATGTATTTGCATGTCACAAAAATACCTTTTTAATAACAAACTATCTCTTATTCTCTTCAATCAGTTTCTTCAAGATACACTAGACACTTTATTTGGGATTTTAGATGAAAACTCTCAAAAATACGGATCAAAAGTATTTGATTGTTTGGTAAGTTTCATTTTGTAATGATGCTTAAGACTATTTAAGAACAAAGTAAAAAAAGAGCTTTTTTTTTTTTTTTTTCCCCCTCTCACATTTAGGTTCACATAATAAATTTGCTGCAGGACAGCAAGTTTCACCACTTTAAGCCAGTAATGGACACTTACATTGAAAGTCATTTTGCAGGAGCACTTGCATACAGGTGAAGTCTGTACTTTTTCTATCTGATTTGAATACTGACAGGTATTGGTAAACTAAGCACAATCAATCATTAGGCTAAATTAAATGGTATGACTAGAAATAAAATGCAATGCTTGTCTGAATGCCCAGATTTAGGCCGTTAAAACAGAGTAAAATACCTTTAAATTACTAGAAAGCTTCCTTGCTAATGCTCTAACATTGGCTTCATTTTTAAATCTTTTTCTTCAGTGGATTTCTTTACTTGAATAACTTTGAAAAACATAGGAGACTTAACATCATCCAGCTGCAACTGTGTTCGCTGCCTGTGTTAGAGCAGTGCACTGTCACTTCCTCTGCTGTACTCTGTATTTATTTGCTCCCTAGACTTCCACTAAAACCAGTACAGTTTAATGAGACTGGAAACCAACGTATGGAATAGCAGGGGTAGTCCATGCTGGCAGGGGCTCTTCTGGCTTAACTGAGCTTGTGTATCCCTGTCAAAATCTTTCTACTGCATATGTAATGCTGATATTATTTCCTGTTCGTCAGAGATCTGCTGGGTGGCTTTCAGCAGGCTGAAAACTAAGTGTAATATTGGGCCTGTAGTGATTAGTGAAATCTGGTCATATCTTTTTTATTTTGTCAGTGTTTCTCATATGACAGCTATTGGTTCGCGTTTTAAACACAAAGTTAACCCTTCTCCCACTTCTCTGTCATAATACTTTCTGATGTGGTGTTCCAGAGATCTTATAAAAGTACTAAAGTGGCATATTGATCGAGTCACTGAAGTGGAGCTGCACAAGCACATACAGGAAGTACTAAAGGTAATAAAAATCATCGAAGGCAATTCTATATTTGAATGATGTATTCATGCACTACCAACAGGTTTAACTTAGGAAGTGAAGCTGAGTATGTATAAATGATGGAATGGTAGTACTAATTCTAGGGAGCTGCGGACTTTTTCAGTGCAGTCAGTTTATTCATCGCTCTCTTTGTCACTAAGGTGACCAATGGAGCTTACTACCTCTAGACTCTGGAGCTCTGTGTTCCTTACTGAATGAGGAGGATATACATGAGTAGGAATTAGGTCTAAGAAATCAAATACAGATTGCATTGGTGGTATTAACATCTGACATGTAACTGAATCTAAATGGCAGACATGCATGCTGATTTAATGGTTCAATCCTAACCCCGGGGAATTCCTCTGAAACTGGTGGTTTGGGTTACTCTTGTTGTCCTGTTTTGTACCATCAACAGAGCACAGCGTGGAGTTGGGCTGAGTTGTACAACATAATAATCCCATTTGGGACAGGTGCTACAGTCTGGAAATAAAATATCAACGTGGTACCCTTCTGTTCTTTTCTATGCTGCTGTTAATTAGGCATCTTGCTAGTAAGAAAGGGCTGTATTTTTTATTTACATTGCAACGGTTTTGCAACTTAATTTCAGCTTTTTTTTTTTTTTTGTATTAACTGGTTAACAGTTGACAGGAAAACAACTTTTAACAGGCAGAGAAATTCCAAGAACAGCTTCAAATGTTGAGCCTATTTCTTACATTGTATATTTTGCAAAATAGGTGTTTCTGTAGCAAGGGATGGGGGAATGCAGCAGTGTTGAGATTTTGCAGTTTTCCATTTGCGTTCCCTGGTTTGTAGAGATTATGAAAGGCAAAGGAAGAGCATTTCTGTGTATGTGCTTTGAAATGTTAGTGTTTCAATAGAAAGATTTGCCAGAATTCAATAACATGGTGTCCAGTTTCAGACCCTTGTCATTATTTGAATGATATAATCATTGCATGTGTTCTATGTGAAGATGAGCTGCCTCATTTTTACAAGTTATCTCCGATTTTGACATTTGTAGGCGCAGGAATATATCTTTAAATATATAGTTCAGTCTCGAAGGTTATTCTCTATTGCCACTGGTGGACAAAATGAGGAGGAATTTCGCTGCTGTATTCAAGAGCTTCTTATGTCAGTACGCTTCTTCCTTTCCCAAGAGAGCAAAGGAGCTAGTGCTTTATCCCAACTACAAGTAAGTTTTCAAGCATGCCTTGCTTATTGCCACTTTCCATGTCCAATATAGAAAATGTATGCATGTCCTTACCTGTATGCCCAGGAAAGAGAATATGTTTTTGCTAGAGCAAAATGGCATAGGTCCTCATAACTTTTGTCCTATAGCATGAAATTTTGATATCAGCAGCTTCTAAATATGCTTGGTGTAGATAATCCTGAATCTAATATTTAATTTTGAATTATATTATAATTATAATAATTATATTGCTGGATCCAAATAAAGTAATTCCTCTGTCTTGGGCATTTTATAGCTTAGTTTAACCATATTGGAACTGAATAATTTGAGCCATACAAAAGACTATCAGAGTTTTCATGCTTTACAGAAAACTTTAAGTCTTGATGAACTGTATGTTTTAATGTTCAGCTGGTGTCTTTATTTCAATTGAGACTACTAAAATTGACTTATGGTAAAGCGCAGAGGCAAAAGACACAGGATACAGCTGTCTACATTAAGTGCCATAGATTTACCAACTTCTACAGCTCATAGAAATGCCATCCTCTTCCCCTGTTTCTGTAACCAAAGGTGTTGAAGACCTTTTAAGCATTATTAGTTTCTTAAGCTCTGTAGAAATTGTTCTTCCAAGAAAATGGCAAATCAGAGAGAACAGAGTAGAGAGGTGGTTCTTCCATCTTATGTCATGTAAACAGTTCGAGTGAAAAGATAATAGCAAAATGACATAAACAACCACATGTGGAATTCTTCTTCAGTATCTTTAACCTTGTATGTCATCTTTTCTGACAGCAGTGTGAAGAAGGTCTGAGGTATGAGCAGCTTTTCTCAGTCAGCAGGATTTGGAGAGGAAGAAGGGAATGTCAGTTCTAGCTTCCTTTCTCTGGAGTTGCTCTCCTTTCTTTTCCAGTGTTTTGTTTCCATATTCATTGTACTCAACAATGAATTTCTAACCCTATTTTAGGATTGTTGAAGTGAACCAAGACTACCAGTGCTTTCTCACTCCAGAATAAAAATGTTCATTATTTGAAAAATGCAAGATATGGAGGCCCTTATATTACTTATCTAAAGCAAAGCAGATCAAAACAACTCCACTCAAATATTTTTGTCCTGATATCTGCTGACTTCTGTTATCCTTTTAAAAATTTCCTCTCACACAGATAGTGAAGAATCTGTAAAGTGTAAATATTTTTGTTCTGCGTTGAACTTTTTACTTTCACTTTGTCCTGGGAGAAATTAACAGACATTAGATAATGCTTAAAGAAAACTAGTCACAAGTGTAAGCCCATTAATGAACGTGAGGATATTTCTTCTGTAAATATAACCATTTTTATAGCTACTAACTAGCCTTGAAATGTAAAACCAGGCATTTTTCTGCAGTTACTCACATTTCTATAGTGACTTAAATTCTAGAAATGTCAAAACTGTACTGCAATATCTGACTGTCCATTTTCGCCCTTTTCCTCTAGGCTGTGTTTCTCAGCTCATTCCCATCGGTGTACTCTGAACTTTTGAAGCTCTTTGATGTAAGAGAAGTGGCAAATTTGGTTCACGATGCTCTGGGCAGCTTGCCAACAGTCATGCATGGGGATGAGTCCCTTCAAGCCGTTAAACTGCAGAGTATTGGGAAAACTGTAGAGAGTCACCTGTACACTAACCCAGGTAAGGTTAGCCTGGGCTGCCTGCAGATAAGGATCTGAAATTACGCGCTTGGTACACGGGCCAGCAGGTGCTAAAGGGAATAGTGTTGCTCACAGTAGTGCTTCCTAAGGAACAATTCTTGAAGCACTGCTCTGTGCAAGCTGCTCATTTACAAGGATACAGTTGGTTAAATTTAGGGATTTGTTTTTAAGAGACAAAGACTCTCAAAATACAGTTTTGTTTTGATCTACTGCTGGCAGTATGTCTGTGAAGGAAGTTTGCTTTATAGTTTTCAAGTAATTGTAAAGGAAAAAGCTTTACTAAACTGATTTATTTTTCTTTGGATTTTTTTTTCTTCTTTGGGGGCAGTTCAGCAAGCAGATTGTCACTTATCCATTAAGTCTTATTTGTGTAACTCTTGCTAGTTCAGCATTTTCAATCCTCCACTTCTTAAAGTAGCATAAAAAATCTGCACAAATGCAAGTGATAGTTGGTGTGTAAAGTATATAACAGCATTGTTAGTCGCTATGCAGAAGAAAAAAATGCTGTGTGATGGTAAGCCTGACATTTTTTTTCTATTCCAAGTGAAACCCATAGAAGTGACCAAATATTAAATTTGAGATGAACCAATTTTGAAATAAAAGGATTAAAATAGAAGAGATTTAAAGAATGCTAATAAGTGTTAATTTGCTTACCAAAAACCCTCTAGAGAGTTGCTTGGGTATTGGCTAATGGAGTTCAGTATAAACAGTAAATTTTACCATCTCAGACATTCAAGATAAAGACATTACAATGATGGAGGCTCTGCAAAAAACACCAGGATATGCATAAATATTTTGAGATGCTGCAAAATAAAGGAAGCGATCTTAGAACATTTTTTTTTTATTTTAAATGCTTTCAGTGCTTGTACTTTAAAAGTATGAGCTCAAAGAAATGGGTGAGACGTATTGGATCCTGGCTACTTCACTTCATTCTGGTTGCGAAACCCTTTGTGAGCCTCCACAGTGGTCCTTTCCAGCACAGTTAGCTCTCCCTACAGCTGATTGATCAGACCTTTGATACTCTGGGTGGATGACGACAGATTCATGGAGCAATCTTAAGGACGCTCTAAACTACGTTTTTCATTTTTCAAAGTACTTAGGGACCAGGTAGCATCATTTCCATTTTTTTCCCATTAGGTCAGCTTAACCAGAAGATCCAAATGAATTAATGTAATTAAAGGGAGTTATTTAATGCCATGTAAGGGACTCTTGAGGACGTTCTTGGAACTGTAAATCTGCTTTTAAGCCTTACGACATTTTTTTTTGTTTGCTTGCTTTTGCAAAAGCGCTAGGTTTTTATTCAAATCCAGTTTCATTATTAAGAAGTCATATGAGTTGGTTTGGCTATAAAAGCAATGAAAATTACATGTTAAATTTTACAGGGAGTGCAGGTTATACACAATTAGAATATACATTTCTGAGACCACAGGGAAGCTGATGGGAAAGACATCAGGCAGTAGTATAAGGTCCCAATGTCCATGATAGGAAGCTTAGGCAAACACTTGTACAGTATAATTTCAGTTGTCTTTAAGTTGAAGGGTCTTGTGGAGATAAGCATCTTGGTTTCTTCGCCCTTAATGTTTTATCTCTTTAAAATAAAAAAAATATAAGTAAACTTTCCCTCGGTCAATCCCAAGAAGGAAATCCTTTTAAAATCCTCTTGGGAAAATAAATATTGCACTAGACCACGTTGGAAGTGCAGAGTAAACTGTACATCCTAATGTGAAGTTGAGGCTTGCTGCTGTGAAAATAATTGATTTCCGTCTCCCAGATAAAGATGATGAACGCTGCAAGCTGCAGTGCTAGCTAACACAGTAGAACTAGATGAAACACAGGAAATAAATAGTTATTCAAAAGTCTAGAAATGAGGATGGCACTTATTAGACAACATTTTCTATTATCTGGAGCTTGCTTGGAAACAAGTGAGAGTAGTTGAGCATGGGAGTTTTATGCATTTTGTGTTGCAAGGGCCTGAACAACTAACATATTAGCTCTCGCTGCTACGGAAATCAACTGACACTAAAGCTAAATCGGTGCAAATAGAAACATCAGACAAGGAGGGGTTGATTTAAGGTCCCCAAGCACAGATGTTTAGTACAATTTCAGATATATTTGATGAATCTGGTCTCTACCTGCCTCTCTAGAGAACATAGGTTACATAGTGTATTTACTGATCATTGGCGGATAGAATGTCTGAAAAGGCTCTGTGTTGAGGCTTTGGTATAGCTTGCTTAGAACCTTTTTCTATTTCAGTGATTTTAAACTTATGCTCTTCCCATAGGTAACAACTACAGAGATGTTAAAAGGTGTCAACAGCAGTTATCTGCCTAGCTCCTGTGAAAAGTTAGTGGGTGTCAAGGCCTTACTTTACTTCTTTTTCCATATTTACTTCTGTGTCTTTGTAGTACACTACATTTAGTGTCTAAAAAGAAACAGATGACAGTTTTCCTGCTGATAAAGACTAGCAGTATCTTTTTTTTCCCTCTCGGCATTTCTTCCAGTCTCCTGGTATTTTGGGTGTCACCCTTTGGACTCATCCCTGTTGATACTTGTAGAATGGCCAAACTGATGACTTACATATGCCTGTACCCAGACGATTTTCTATCTTTGTCATTTCTGATACGTCAGTAGTCTAGCACTCTTGTTTGTTGTCTTTTTTGCATTAAATATTATTATAGCTTGCTTTGGTGAAGAGTTAAATCTATTTTGCTGGGAAGAGTTAAGGCAAATAACAGAGAAACTCATCCTGAACCATGTCCTTCTTGGCATGGTTAAACAGGAATTAGCAGAACACCAATAATTTTTTTACTCTAAGGGCAGTACTTTGAGATTGCAACTTCAATAGTTATGAAAACATGACGTGTGTTAGTGGAATGTCTGTTTCTTCCTCCAAAGAGAATGGGTTTTCTTGGAGTCACCACCAATCAAACATGTCAGTTATCAGAAGAGAGATTGCATTAGTAGGTAAAGTCCTAAAAAAAGAAAATCTCCCGTTGATAAAGCCTGTATCTTAACCCAGTTATAATCTGTGGTGCAGCTCTTTACTACATGAAGAATGATCTTACAAGGCAAGAAACTGTGTCTTCCCAAAATATGAGAATTAGGACCTCTGTGCAAGAGTATCTGGGTAGGACTTTTCCTTTTAGTGCGGCAAACTATTCAAAATAAATAGGTGTTTAGTTCTCTGACCATTTACATTTTAGATATCATATGGTATATGATATCTTTATATGATATATACATATTATGAAGCTAGGAAGAATCCTGAGTTGATGTTTTAGAGACATCTTCGTGTGTTCATTTTATTTAGTTTATTTCATTATGTAAAATTTTATGGTTTTATTTTATATGTAACTTATCCCTTATCTGTTTTTTATTGTTTTTGTTATTTTACACTGAAACCCCCTATTAATAGATTAGAAAAGTTTATTTGTTATCTTTCTGATATTGACTGCTTCCCTCAGTCTGTCTTTGTGAATAAGGTCGTCTAAGAATTGCATCCTGTATATCATAGGAGAATGTACATATAGGAAACTCTATGTTTCAATAGTCATTTAGAGATGAATATCTAACACAATCAGTGAGAATAATTTAATATCTTTGAAATGCCTTGTGGAAAGGATGCTATTACATGTTAGGCTTTGTAGGGAAATGAAAACAAAAAGTTGTTAGCAAGTTCAGGAAAAGATACTATTAACTGATAAGGGTTTTTTTTTCTAGAAGCTAGATATTATGATTTCCCTCTTATCCCATCATTTTTTCAAAAGACTCAAAAATTCTCTTGAATGAGACTTGTAAGATATCTCAGCAATCACTGCAAGCTAATTGATTGCTATAAAAATGCAAAAAGCCTATCATTATTGAAATTGTTAATACAAATCCTGAATTAAATTTAGTTAAAATGCATTAAACTTTACATATTAACACAGATTTTTTTTTAAAAAAAAGGTCGATTTTTTCAAAACGTAAGGGTTTTACACGTTGATCCATAGTTCTGCTTTCAAGTACTCTGGTATCTTTTTCAGATTAATTAGTATTTCTTAATTTCTGTTCTACAGCAATATACTATTCTTTGGAGTTGTTTGTGTACGTGTACTTCTATACACGCCTGTTGGGGGATGTACGTATGTATATTGCATACAAAAATTCAACCTGTATTAGTACCTCTGTAGTGGAGAGCAGAAAGTATTTTGCAAAAGCTTTGCAAATGATGCTTCGAATCTGTGGCTGGGTCTTAGGCCAAGGGAGGACTTTCCCAGCCATACCTGTGTTTTTCTTACGGACTACAGGCAATTTTTTTTTTCTTTCAACTGAAAACAGTTCCTTATAAAAGTTTTGAAAGTTCTTCCAAACAAGGAGGCATAAATTTAATTGGTCCAAGTAAAACTGTCAAAAAAAAGAGCAACTTCCTTGCTTCTCACTGTTCAAGGAGAATGCTGCTTATTTGTTTAAATCATTCAATTACACTAATTCTTTTCTCCAAGCAGGTTGAAGTTTTGCCCATCTGTTCAGATATAGTCATTGAAATGAGTATCATCTTTCTGAAATTCATCTTTAAAATACACCAGAATAAAGGAAGTTTTTATGTCTGTGCAGGTGCTTTACCGCTAAATGAAAAGCCAGGGGGAAAGTTGTGCTGTGGGTTAAATATGAAATGCTAGTGGAGCTTGCATAGGAAAGTTACAAGGATTGCCCCAAGTAGTCACTCTTTCTAATTATGCCAAGCATGTATTTGAAAAGCTCTGTGTCATGATTTTTTTCCTCTCTTTCTGTATAATATTTGTAAAGGGCAAGTATTAGCATTTTATAAAGTCAGCTAATTTGGCTTCTTGCACAGAAGAAAAATTGGGACAGTGAGTGATGGCTAAGAGTTCTGATTATTGCACCATTCCTTGCACTCATTAGTTTTTATATATACAATGGCTGACATTGCAGCTGACAATTTTTAAGAAAGGGTAACCTGAAACAAATGTTGTACACTACGTTCTCCAAACTTTCTCACATCGTCCTTGGTTTGGCTCAGGGGTGAATATGCCAGCTCTCCTCTTTCTGTAATACTGCTGTATCTCTCCACCTAAACGGGTCAAGACAGAGAGGTATTCAGATTACGAAATTACAAGGAATATATCTAAAGCTGTGTTATATGTGGTGGTTCATTCAGTAACTGGCACTGTTCCCTCCCACATATAGTTGCCAGTCATTATAAGATGCCTTTTGCTAATCCATTTGGTCTTGGTAAAACAAAGTTCCTGATCATTTTATGGAGCTTTTGCAAAATGGGATACTTGAAACAGTTGAGTGAGGGTGCTCAGTTTTGTCTGAGGTGTTTCAGGCCGTATATTGTATGTAAGAGTTGACTCTTCACAAGTCAAGTGTTGCTACACGTAGATTCTCTGGTCCTCAAAATGGAGTTCATAATGCTGTGCTTACACGTAAGCAGTGCACAGAGTAGTGGGCACCTCAGAAAAGGTACCAAATCCTATGTGTGCTTCCATCAGGAAGCTGCCTAGAGTTAACCAAGAAGAAACACCTTGGCACAGGGCTGCTCATGTTTTCTGCTCACCTTCTGGGCTGAGGGATTTGAGTTGTAGCTGCAAGAGAGGACCTGCTGTCCTCAGAAGGATGGCCCGAAGGATAAGGCTCGCACCAGTAACGTGTGAAAGAGCTACTATAACTGCTGTGTGAAAGTTGTGGAGTTGAGTAGTGATTTGAGCATTTGCCTGGGAATGAAAGAGCAGGTTCAGTTCTCTGTCCGCCGGGATCCAGCTTCCTGAAGAGAAAGAGATTACACCAACCACAGAGCCACAGGCAGCTTTACACAGTGAACCCTTCATCTCTTCTCTTGAAGACGGGTTACCAGATAGTCAAGAATTCAATATGTGTAAGGCCTAACAGAAAGCAGGGAAAAGGAGCCGTCCCCTGTAACCTAGAGGTTAGGTCTTTTTTTATAGGAGTGGAGAGTCCTGCTTTTTCACTTCAGCTGAAGACATTAGCTCTGTTTTTTCATCTATCACTACTCAGTAAGCAGATTTGGGGGTGAGGATAAGAAGCTGGCACTTTCCTAATCGGATGTCTGCACATTAGCCATCTTCCTGCCTGCTTTCCTTCTGACCCTATAGCTCCTGCAGTGGGTGGGTCAGTGGCAGCTGCACACACTTGATATCTCAGACTACCTGGGGCAACACTTCGCTGAGGTTCTGGTTTTTAGCTAGACAAAAGGAAACACCTTGTTGGTTTGACTGAGACACTTCTGCCCAGCTGCAGTGCTACAGGCAGACACAAACTCCCAGGCCAGTCCTGATGAAAACCTACTGAGGCACTGGCAGAAGTAAGCAGTCACTGGATAGAGGCTATTTGTTTCTTAATTTTGGGTCTCAGTACCACGGATTTGAGATTCATTGATGGCCTTTTGCCTATTGCCGTACAGTCTTTGTTTATATTTTTCTTCAATATGAAGATATAGTGGGACACATGAACAAATAATAAGCATGAAAAATGCATTTAAAAAGAGCAGGCAAGCTTTTTTTTTGGAAACCAGAATATACTTAAATAGTGTGTACAAATCAACTTGTCCGTATGATTTGTCTTGCGTTATACAGATAACTAGATAATGAAAACAAGGGAATAATAGAGGAAAACAAGATTAGTGCTGTATTTCAGTAAGTGAAAGAAGCATTCAACAAATAAAATCTCCCTTTTTCTCCCTCCTGGAAAAAATAGAAGGAATATTTGAGGGGAAAAAAAAGTGTTTATAGAAAGACTAATCCACTAAGACTACCTGCTTGGCAAAATGATTTTAAAGGAGTAATCTTCTAGCTAGATAAACTCAACTTTTTGGGGAATAATTGCATTAATGAACAAAGGAACCGAGTAGATGAATATATTTAGATAATGTAGTATATAATCATCATTAAAATTTTAATAGAGGAAATGATTCAAGTACACTTCTATGAGAACATCATTTCTCAATTATGGAGATCTAAAAACAACAACAAAATGAAAACAGATAACACCCATTCCATTTATCAAGTTGTAAATAAGTGTTTAATGTGTTATCACAAGTGTAAGTATTAGGGCTCTTCCCATTTAACATTGTCTTTAATTATAAGAAAAAGAAGCAAGAAAAAGTAGCATGTTAATGAAGTTCTTGCATAATTTTGACAGAATTCAGGACTGAAAATAGCACTAAAGAGCTGTGTTTAGAAAATGAAGTAGAGGAAAGGCAAATCATTTTATGTAGACACCAGTAATCTAAATTGCTTGTATTCAGTAGGAGTGAAGAAGCTGGAAAAGTGAAAGTCCTGAAAGAAATCTGAAAGTACTGCTTGTTTGTAAAATAGAACTCGTTTGTAGAATAACATAAATTCAAGATGAAGTCTGTTGTGATGTTGGCTTGCAAAGGAATCCTGTCACATGACAGGGAACTCTAGAGCATAATTTCACATTATTATGATTAGAAGTATTACTGTGCTAACGTTTTTTGCATGACAGTTCAATAATTACTTAGAATTTTCTGCTGTATATAGTATATTCCGCACAGTGGTGTTTTTCTCCATCCATGATATGACATACAGACTTTCAGCGTATTGTTTATTCTTCAGATATTTGCTTTAGGATATTATGATTATGAAGTAAAGCTTCTGCTTATCAAAAACGTAAGCAAGGAAAGGCTTCTGCTTATCAGAAATACTGTTTTGGACTAAAGACACATTTATGTCTGTATTAAAATTAAATGATTCTATGAGAAGCTCCTACTCACAAAATTTTTCATTTTTTCCAGATTCTCGATATATTCTTCTTCCAGTAGTTTTACATCATCTCCACATGCATTTACAAGAGCAGAAGGACCTTATAATGTGTGCACGTATCCTTAGCAACATATTTTGCTTCATCAAGAAGAACAGCTCAGTAAGTAAACACTGTGACATCCACAAGGTGTTGAACTTCTTTATATGGCTCCATGACATTTAATGACACAAACTGGACATTGACCAAGATCATTTTAGAGTTCTCTGTGTAACGATTCTGCATAAACATGTCATTTTGATTTCTCATGAACCCTTTCTCCCCATGCAAGAATATTTTAATTGTAGCACAAAGGTTCTGCCAAGCTTTGACTCTTTTTGAGTGTTGTGTTGGACAGAAAAAAATGTCCTCTTTCTTTTAGAGGCATTTTCTATTGTGGGCTATTTAGTCATAGGGGACACAGGGGTGATATGGGTAAACAGATAGATATGACTATTGCAAGGGGGATTGCCCTTGGTTGTTAGTTGATAAACTTTGTGGCCAATTTCTGACATTTGTGTTTGCAAATTAATGTGTGACAGCTGCATATGAGAGCTAGCTTAGATAGGTGTATTGCAAATGTGAAGATGATGATAAGTTCTGCCAGGCAAAGGGATATAAGACAATTAAAACCAAACATTGCCTGTAGTTAGTGCAGTACATATATATCAAGACCAGCATACATTACATTGTAATGCATTAGTGAGAACTGGTTTATGTGTTTCTTCATTTCATACCACTGTCAGCAATTAAAGTTGCTCTATCAGTGATTTGATGTGGACGCGGCTTGCAACTTTGGCACTTTAACAACATTTTCATTGCAGCTGCTGCTGGATGAGTATAATACCTCATCACGAGATAAAGTGATAGATGATAAAGCATAGCTGTGGTTTTGGACTGGGGGAAAGGCTTACATGTCTGGTCTTAGTTTCAGGAGATCTTTCATTTGGAGTCACCAAGCCAGAGATGTACAAAGTAACAAGTGGATATCTGCATAAAACTCTCTCCAGTGTGAAGATATGCAGCTACCATTTTTAGTAGTCTTTGAGTCATTGAGAGTATTGGTGACATTGATATGATTTTTGTGGATCAGTTCAGAACTGCATTCATTCCATGGTAATCAAGATAATTTAGAGGTTGAGGGAATAAGTGAATTTACAGTCAGGCAGCTTTGAAAATCACAGAATCACAGAATTTTCAGAGTTGGAAGCGACCTCTAGAGATCATCTAGTCCAACTCCCCTGCTAAAGCAGGATTGCCCAGAGCACATTACTCAGGACTGCATCCAGGCGGGTTTTGAAAATCTCCAGAGAAGGAGACTCCACAACCTCCCTGGGCAGCCTGTGCCAGTGCTCTGTCACCCGAACTGTAAAGAAGTTTTTCCATTTGTTGGAATGGAACTTCCTATGCTCCAACTTGTGCCCATTGCCCCTCGTCCTGTCACTGGGAACCACCGAGAAGAGTGTGGCTCCATCCTCCTTCAACCCACCCTTTAGATATTTGTAAGCAATAATAAGGTCTCCCCTCAGCCTTCTCTTCTCCAGGCTAAAGAGTCCCAGCTCTCTCAGCCTTTATGAAGGTTGTTGGCCATTCTAATAGTAGTTTGTACATGAGTCCTCAGAGTTGATAGAGTTCCTAAATACACTGTCTGCCTTCATAAGTACCAAAGTTAACAGTTGTTTGATACTAGACAAAGTGACAGAGAAGACGTGACACTAGACTCATCTTGAGTCCAAACAGGAATTCTGAGTTTTGTTACAAATCATATGCTTTGGGTGTGTAGGAAGAAAAGAAAAAAAAAAAAAAAATCACTCCTACACCTCGATGTCAGCAAAGTTGAATGATCAGTTTGTCAGCTGAGTTTTAGTTTGGTTGTGTGCATTTGATTATGAAGTGTTTCTTTCTGCGAAGAAGTGTCATCTTAAATTGTGGATAAAATTGCTCAGATTAAGATGGTGTTGGCTGCTGCAGCGGAGACAGAAAACATTGTTGAAGCAGGAAAAACAGATTTCCATCTGAATTAAAAAAGAAAAGTAACTACAACTTGACTTCATCAAGTGTTTTCACACATGTAGTTAAGGTATCATGGTCTCTTTTGGTGGTGAACGCTTTGGTTCCTTTGTATCGACGTTGCGTACAAGCAGTTGTAGGCTTACATAAATGACTAATTTGTTTGTGCTACTCAGTTGATGGGAAGCAATGTATCTGGTCCTTACTGCTGAAGCAGGTCTTGGAGGTTGAGCACCATCTGCTTGTTTCTGGTGATAGTTTCAAAGTGTGAAAACAGAATTCTACTTTTTGGAATTTAAGCCTCTCTTGGCAATTTCCCCAGAAAATATATGGGCGTTACCTATAAAAATCTTGCCCCAAGACTTCTCATACATTATTTACTGCTTTATTCTAAACATTAATTGAAAATAGAGCTATGCTACTTTGGTAAATGCTTACATATTCAAAATCACCCCCATAACTGTTGTCTATATTTCAGTACAATTTAATTATTGAAAACTGTTAGGAAAAAATCAATGGAATTAAACAATATCTTAATTAGAGAATAGTCCTTGTTTCTTGAATGTGACATTGATAGTAAAACTATCATTTGTTTCTAAGACGACATCGAAGGAAATATGCCTGTGGTCATCTTTCCATTTTAAAATCTTAAATGTTTTATTTATTATTAAAGGAAAAATCTGTCCTGGAAGAAATCGATGTGATTGTAAACAGCCTGCTAGATATTCTTTTAAGGACCATACTAGAGATCACCAGCCGACCACAACCATCAGGCTCTGCTATGCGCCTCCAGTTTCAAGATGTGACTGTAAGTTTCTTATAATGAAATAGCTCACAATTGTCACTGGTTGGACTACTACATTTGTGACAACATTGTCTTCATATTGCAATTCACAGTGTTAAGATTTTGTGTATAAAACAGAGAATGAAGAGAACAACGAAAACTTTTCTTACGTTATTCATTTTCAGTGCAAACAGTAAATTTTTTCATCAAATTTATTCACAATTGTGACCAAAAAAACCCCCCTCAAAAGATAAAATTTCTTTTGAGACTGTTTCAGGTCAATAATTATTTCATTATATTTCTTTTGTTGACAAATTTAATAGCTTTCTGAAACTCTTGAAGTTTGAATTCCTGAAAACAGAAGACTATCAATCAATAATATTTTACTTCCTAAAATGCATAGATTTTTACATGATGGAACAGCTCTAAAAATGCCTGCAGAATCTGTGATGCTAACTTGTATAAATCCAGATTTATTAATTGAAAGGCATTTTGTTGTTCTCTGGGCTGGGAGTTTGAGCTTCGTTTCTATCACATGAAGTAGAGCACAGAGGATAGATTAAGGAGAATGACAAATGATATTTTGGTCAACCTGCTATAACAACTCATACAAATTAGAAGGTTGAAATGCAGGCATTTACAGAAAAGCCTATGATGAGCATTGATGAAACAAAATGAAGTTTTATTTTGCTTTGTTTTCATCAAGGTTCCCAGTTTGCTTTTGAAGGGCAAATCAGTTCTAATATAACAGGGGATGTGACCCCAATATGAGGTGAGGGGGTAACATTTTGTGCAGAGAACATATGATGGTGTGTGATTTACCATCTCATTGTACACTTAATTAATTAATTGCCTGATTTTTACACTGTAACAGTTTTCATTAGTGAGTAGATGCTTGCTTTTCAAACCAGAATTTCATCTGAGATCAAACACTTCAAAAGCATTTAATAGCTGTGGAAGAAATGTGTTGTTGGTTTTTTTGTTTGTTTGTTTTACTTTATCCCACAAAGAACAAACATTATATGAAGTGTTTTGTGGAGCTGACCAAGC